>NC_090829.1:46269571-46571843 GCF_028021215.1 Eschrichtius robustus
GAAACATGCAGAAAAATAGTAAGAATATATTTATAGCCATATGAGGCTTAATTATGTCCATTTGTAGATGTTCAAAAGAGCCTAAAGATGTTGGTTTATGTTCATGACTCACCTGTATAGTTTTCTCAGGATTGTAGCCTTCACAGATAGTGTGTACACTAGAAACATCCTCTGAGATCTTGTTGAAACTTTCTAACTAAGCCCTATTTAAGATGGATTTTAGTTTCTTTTACATGATGGGTTAAAAATTTTGAGAGACTTTATCTCAGTGTTTCAAGAGAGTCCATAGAGGTAAATATCTTAGTGTGTACAGAGACCATCTGGGTGGAATAAACAATTTAATCCATTCTGGCATGTATATATGTGTGTGTTTGTTGTTGTTGTCGTTCTGTTTGTCTTTCCAAACTTGAGTGCTTGGTACTGGAGTTGTTCCAAGACCTAAGTAGAGTTCTCTGCGGGATCAGTTAGCTATACAACTGCTGCCATTATGCATAGAGAAGGGTGAGCTTTTCCTATAAGTTTAAGTGAAAACTTATAATAATGATTTCTGATATCTATTGTCCTGTTTAGTTAGGATCATCAATGCTTGTCCCAAATTTTCACATACACGTAGAAGTGAAGTTTTATGTTTATTGGGTAGTTAAAGGTAAGGGGTTTTGAAGGAAATGCTTCATTACTGGAGACAATCTATAGTGATTCTGTCTAAGCCACAGGCTCATGTTTGTCAGCTTCCCTCAAGTTTATAAGGAGGTATTCAGTTCTAGAAATTTAGAAATCTAATATACAATATCCTGTGAGACCCAGAGCTCCTCCAAGTTTTCTTCTAATAATTGATCAGGGAAAAAGATAAATAGCTTCCTATTTGGGGGGAAACAATTACCATTTTGTATATTGTCATGGCCTAGAAAATTTACTTACATCTGAAAAAAATGGAGTTTTTCTTTAAAAGTTTTGTCAGTAAATAGAGGGAATCAATTCTGGAAGACTTTCAGTCTGGAGAACACAGCAGGAGATCAACCATATATATAAGAGTGGAGTCCTAGTTGAGCATTTGCAAAAAGTAAGAGGACGCTTCTCTATCAGTGGAAGGTAACAATCACATGTATTGTTTATTTCCTTAAGTAAATGCAAAAAAAGATACTTAAAAAAAAAATGCTGAACATAGATCTACCAGTACAAAGTTAGCTGTCTCAGGAATTAAGAACAGGATAGTATAATGGTTGGCGACTACAGGGAAGTGAAGTATGAACTTGCTAATGGCCCATAAATTTTGTAGAACATGATAATCACATCCACTTGCCCTTTTTATAAGCAGAAGGTATATGGCAGGTGTTAATATAGGAAATTTTGAGTCCTTTTTGGAGTTATGTGGTATCATGGGCCACTGGCTTTCAGTAGTCTCTTCTAGTAATAGGTATTAGGCCAGTAACCACATAGATGGGTTGATTGAGAAATTTATGTGTTCAGCCTCATTGATATGTTATATATATGTAGTATCTTTAGCCAAGAGATTGCTGGGAATAGATCCAAGGTCTGAGATATTGATAGTGGAGGCACCAGAGTGAGGAATAAAACTATGCTATCATAAAATCAGGGATTAATTTCCTTCTGAGATTTCCAAAAAGATCATCTGGTTCATTTTTCATAATGGCCTTTCCAAATAGGTCTTCCAAATAGGCCCACAGACTCATTGGAGTGAAAGCACTAGGCAGAAAACTATACTGATCAGTTTCAGAGAGACAGAAATTTAGTGAGACAAAAGCAGAGTCTATGGGGTATTTCAGATTCCTACCAATGAAGCTTCTTTTTTACTCTGAAAAAGAAAGGATGGAAAGATGGTATGTTTACAGTATAGAGTGTATTCCTGGAATCAATAATACAATGTGCCATTTGTATATCTTCTTTGGAAAAATGCCTCGGCAGTCCTTTGCCTATTTTTTAATCAGGTTATTTGTGTTTTTGTTATTGAGTTGTAGAAGTCCTTTATATATTCTGAATGATAATTCCTTATCATGTGAATAATTTGTAAATATTTTCTCCTATTGCACAGGTTATCTTTTCATTCTGTTGATTGCTCTCTTTGCTGTGCAGAAGGTTTTTAGTGTGATGTAGTCCTACTTGCTTATTTTTTCTTGTGTTGCCTGTCTTTGGTGTCACATCCAAGAAATCATTGCCAAGACCAATGTCAAGAAGGTTTTCTCCTTTATTTTCTTCCTGTAGTTTTACCATTTCAGTTCTTACATTTAAGTCTTTAATGCATTTTGAGTTAACTTTTGTGATGCTGTGGGATAAGGGTCCAATTTCATTCTTTTGCATGTGAATATCCATTTTTCCTAACACCATTTATTAAAGAGACTATTGTTTCTCCATTGTATATTCTTGGAACTCTGTCAAAGATCAGTTGACTGTATATGTGTGGGTTAATTTCTGAGCTCTCTTTTCTGTTCCATTGGCCAAGACATACAAATAGCCAACAGATATATGAAAAGGTTCTCACATAACTGGTCATCAAGGAAATGCAAATCGAAACCACAATGAGCTATCTCCTCATACCTGTTAGAATGGTGATTATCAAAAAAAACCAAAAGAACAAATGTTGGTGAGGATGTGGAGAAATTAGAACTCTTGTATATTGTTGGTGGGAATGTAAAATTGTACAGCTGCCATGGAAACAGTATGGATGTTCCTAAAAAATTTAAAAATAAAACTACCATATGATCCGATAATCTCACTTCTAGGTATATATCCAAAAGAACTGAAATTATGATCTTGAAGAGATGTCTGTAATCTCATGTTCATTGCAGCATTATTCATAATAGCCCAGATATGGAAACAATATAAATGTCTATCAATTGATCAATGGGTAATGAAAATATGATATATACGTATACTGAAATATTCAATTTGACATAGCAATTTGTTTTCTTTGTGTTAAATTGACGTGTAAATCAGGAATCATCAGCTTTCAAATATGTGTAACATGGGCTTTTTAACTTTGCTGAACAAACCCAACCTAAACAAAATGCAGTAATTTCAGGGAAGTAGGAGACATTTAAATAGTTATTATTTTATCCTTGAACACAGATACAGATTTGACTACATTTGATGTGCTAGAAATTGGAGGCAAAAAAATGTAAGTGCATGTTTATATATTTCAAAATTTCTTTTATTTCAATTGCAGCATAGAAAATATAACGATATAACCCTTAGTATTATGCTAAAGAAAAATAACTACACTCTTACAAAAACTTATCTTTAAGGAATCATTAATTCAAATCATTAATTTGTCTTTTACACGATTTAAGGCAAAATGTAAGTACATTGTGATTTTTTTTTTTTTTTAATGCTTCGGAACTTTATTATTTATTTATTTATTTATTTATTTGGCTGTGTTGGGTCTTCGTTTCTGTGCGAGGGCTTTCTCTAGTTGCGGCGAGCGGGGGCCACTCTTCATTGCGGTGCGCGGGCCTCTCACTGTCGCACCTCTCTTGTTGCGGAGCACAGGCTCCAGACGCGCAGGCTCAGTAGCTGTGGCTCACGGGCCTAGTTGCTCCGCGGCATGTGGGATCTTCCCAGACCAGGGCTCGAACCCGTGTGTCCTGCATTGGCAGGCAGATTCTCAACCACTGCGCCACCAGGGAAGCCCACACTGTGATGTTTTAAATGACTTAGGAAGATTAAGAGAATAAAGTTAGATCATATTTTACAGTAAATTTGGCTATTAGTTTACATCTATAAAACTAGCACTATCTTGTGCAATGATGTGGCATTTTTATTATCTTATCAAATAAAACACATCTCTAATTTTTTTATATCCATCTCCATAACACTGGCCAAAATCCTTATCCCTGTTGTCGTTTTAAAACACCACCTGGAGAATATCCAACATCAAATCAATCCAGCTCACTAATAAGCCAATAACCAGGTTTTCACTTCAAAGTATCAGTAAAAAAAGAAAAGAAAAACACTAATCAACTGCATAGATTTGTTCCTTTGTAAATCCATGCTATCTAACCTTGATTGAGTCTGCAGTGCAGCCTAGAAATTCCTCTATGTTTGTCTTGTCAGCTTCCTCTCCTTTTCTTCAGAAAGGCAGTTTTATTTCTTCTTTACTTCTCTTAAATCTCCAATTCCACTAGGACCCTTAGCTGGACTCTGGAGATGACTTCATCATTTACTCATTTACAACCAGAACTGTCAGATGGGCTCTCTTCTAAAATTCAACTCTTAAACCTGAACATTACCTGTAATATCATCCATTTTGTTCTTTATGTCTCCTCTAAAATGGAGTAGAAGTAGATTTCCCTACTCTGAAGGTAATCCTTTCACCACGTAACTGAGATATTTTACCTTCTGGTCCTAAGGGACCGTACTATTTATTACCTATCTATCTTCTGTACCTTTAACTTCTTTCTCCTCTATATTCTTCTTATAAGCATTTAAATATGCTCATATCTCTGACACTTACACATTTTCTTTGGTCTCATTTTCCTCTCCAGTGTTTATTTCAGCCCTCTCCAAACTCCAACATGTTATTTCTGTTATGTCCCTACTTCTTTACTTTCATTCATGCCACAAATCACTGTTATCTGGCTTCAGTTCTCACTCTTTTCCCCTGAAACTAGCATTGTGATATCACAAATATCTTTATTATTAAGAAATATAGTGGACACCTTCAGTTTTATCATATCCTTGGGGTATTTTACATTGTATTGTTTCTTTTTGAAATACTTCCTCGTAACCATACATCTGGGTTTCCCTTCTTTTTATTTTTTTTATTGCATTTCTAGTGGAATACTCTTCCTTTCTCCTCTCATATTATATTCAGAGTTTTTAACCCATCCTTTCATGATTCAGTTCACATTAATTCTGATGATTCCCTCATCTGGATAGCCAAACACCACTTTAATGACTGTCAGACTCATGTGTCGAACTAAACACAAAACATCACAGTTAAGACCAACGTGATTAAAACTGACAACAGTTTGTCTCTTGCTTCTCCTTATGTACATCCTGTCTCAGAGAATAGCATGATCATCTACCACACTCTCAATGCCTAAAACCCAGAATCATCTTTGCATACCTCTTTCCCTCACTTTGCACAACCAGTAGATCTTCAATTCCTGAAATTCAGTTGATTCTACTTCCAAATTATATATATATATATATATATATATATATATATTTTTAACTTTTTATTTTATATTGGAGTATAGTTGATTAACAATGTTGTCTTAGTTTCAGGTGTACAGCGAAGTGTTTCAGTTATACATATACATGTATCTATTGCTTTTTTTCAAATTCTTTCCCCATTTAGGTTGTTACATAATATTGAGCAGAGCTCTCTGTGCTATACAATAGGTCTTTGTTGGTTATCCATGTTAAATATAGCAGTGTGTACATGTCAATCCCAAACTCCCTAACTATCCCTCCCCCCGACCCTTACCCCTGGAAACCATAAGTTTGTTCTCTAAGTCTGTGAGTCTGTTTCTATTTTGTAAGTAAGTTCTTTGGTATCATTTTTTTTTTTTTAGACTCTGCATATAAGCGATATCATATGATATTTCTCTTTCTCTGTCTGACTTCATTCAGTATGACAATCTCTAGGTTCATCCATGTTGCTGCAAATGGCATTATTTCATTCTTTTTAATGGCTGAGTAATATTCCATTGTATATATGTACCACATCTTCTTTATCCATTCTTCTGTTGATGGAAACAGCTCATGTGGCTTAATATCATCAAAACAAACAATGCAGTCAAAAAATGGGCAGAAGACCTAAGTAGACTTCTCCAAAGAAGAAGTCTATTTCTCCAAAGAAAACATACAGATGGCCAAGAGGCACATGAAAAGATGTTCAACATTGCTAATTATTAGAGAAATGCAAATCAAAACTACAATGAGATGTCACCTCACACCAGTCAGAATGACCATCATCAAAAAATCTACAAACAGGGCTTCCCCGGTGGCGCAGTGGTTGAGAATCTGCCTGCCAGTGCAGGGGACACAGGTTCGAGCCCTGGTCTGGGAGGATCCCGCATGCTGCAGAGCAACTAGGCCCGTGAGCCACAATTACTGAGCCTGCGCGTCTGGAGCCTGTGCTCCGCAACAAGAGAGGCCGCGATAATGAGAGGCCCGCGCACCGCGATGAAGAGTGGCCCCCACTTGCTGCAACTAGAGAAAGCCCTTGCACATAAATGAAGACCCAACACAGCCATAAAAAAAAAAAAAAAAAAAAATCTACAAACAATAAATGCTGGAGAGGGTGTGGAGAAAAGGGAACCCTCTTGCACTGTTGGTGGGAATTAAATTGATACAGCCACTATGGAGAACAGTATGGAGGTTCCTTAAAAATCTAAAAATAGAGCTACCATATGATCCTGCAATCCCACTCCTGGGCATATATCTGGAGAAAAACATGGTGCCGAAGGATACATGCACCCCAACGTTCATTGCAGCACTGTTTACAATATCCAAGACATGGAACCAAATTATATTTTTAAAACTTCCACTTGTCTTCATTTCCTCTGTCACATTTGCAATTCAAATAAAAATATATTTTCCTTCTGACAACTGAAAATGTCTCTTAACTAACATTTTTCTATATTTCCAAGTCTCTCTTTTCTCTGCATTGGCTGAGAGTAATTTTTCTAATACATTAAATACGTCATGTCGTTCTTTAGCTTAACAATCATAAATACTTTTCTACTAGTATTAGAGGTAAGCCCAGACTTCTTAGTATGACTGAAAATGTATGCAACTTAATGGATACATTGTTAAAGGGAAATCACAAAACTCATGGGAAAGGGTGTTTCCAAAGAGCACCCTTGATAGAAGTTACTGGAAAATATAAATCTCACCAAGTTGAAATTCTTCAATGAAACCAGTAATAGGGTTTGTTTTCGGTTTTTGGTTTTGGGCTGTGTGTGTGTGTGTGCGTGTGTGTTGGAGGGGTGGTTTTGAATACATCAGAAAATCTTTGCCCAACTCTAAATGTAAAAAAGGAAAATGGAACTGGAGGCCAAAACCACAGCTATGCCTGCAGCAGTGAATCCGAGTGTCCCACAATGGACAAGTAAGTAATAATTTGCTTACTCTATAGACTAGAGTGATTAATTTAGCCAGTAAATGAAAATTAATGTTGTAAAAACTTGAATAGATATCTATTTAAAGGTATTTTCTTGTTCTGAAAACAAAGGAATAAACCCAGTATACACTATAACCACTATTTTAATGCTTTTACAGATTCCTGAAGAGTGCAATGTTTACAATATAGAAAGTATCATGTGGAAAACAAAAATATTAAAATCCTCAAGGCTGCTTTCTCAAAATGAGAGTAGCAGCTTCCCCTCAGGTGTGAGAATGACCAATTTGTTTGATAATTGTGGAGAGAAAGGAAGTTACCTTCTGTCAAGAAATCTTTTGTAGAGGAGACTATCATTCCTTATAGAAGTATAAGGAAGGGAAGCACATGGCTGATCTCGCTACTTAGAACTGAGGGAAGGATTTCCTAGAAATTTGACCAATAACTTTTTATGTGATGTAATATATATGGAGAAAGGAGGCATGCTAACCTGTCTCATTGCTAATGTAGGAATGACACCAAGACTGGAGAGAGATGCTTGAATGGTTGGGCAAAAAAATTAAGAACTAGCCCACTTCTGTTCTCAGTTCATGAGAGGTAAGATGATAGACCCAGTCAAGTCTACAGCTCCCTAAATACGGAAAAATTTCTATGAGCAAAGAATTCATTACAGCATTTTTTTTTTTAAATCCACACATGAAGACAGCTGTGTTTTGTTTTTTTTTAATGGTTGCTTGCATTATTTATTTATTTTTTATATTTTATTTTTGGGTGTGTTGGGTCTTCATTTCTGTGCAAGGGCTTCTTCTAGTTGCGGCAAGTGGGGGCCACTCTTCATCGCGGTGCACAGGCCTCTCACTATCGCAGCCTCTCTTGTTGCGGAGCACAGGCTCCAGATTCGCAGGCTCAGTAGTTGTGGCTCACGGGCCTAGTTGCTCCGCGGCATGTGGGATCTTCCCAGACCAGGGCTCGAACCCACGTCCCCTGCATTAGCAGGCAGATTCTCAACCGCTGCACCACCAGGGAAGCCCCATTACAGCATTTTTAATAAGAGGTCACTTGTATTCATTCATTCAGTTGGTAAAGTCAATAGCTTATAGTTATTTTTGACTTTTTCTCTTACATTCTTCTAGTCCAGGGGTCCCCAACCCCCAGGCCACAGACTGGTACTGGTCCACGGCCTGTTAGGAACTGGGCCGCACAGCAGGAGGTGAGTGGCTGGTGAGTGAGTGAAGCTTCATCTGTATTTACAGCCGCTCCCCATCACTCACATTACCGCCTGAGCTCCGCCTCCTGTCAGATCAGTGGTGGCATTAGATTCTCATAGGAGCGTGAACCCTACTGTGAACTGCGTGTGCAAGGGATCTAGGTTGAGCGCTTCTTATGAGAATCTAATGCCTGATGATCTGAGGTGGAGCTGAGGTGGTGATGCTAGTGCTGGGGAGCGGCTGCAAATACAGATTATCATTAGCAGAGAGGTTTGACTGCACAGAGACCATAATAAATCAATTGCTTGCAGACTCATATCAAAACCCTATCAGTGAGTGGCAAGTGAAAACAAGCTCAGGGCTCCCACTGATTCTGCATTATGGCAGTTGTATAATTATTTCATTATATATTACAATGTAACAATAATAGAAATAAAGTGCACAATAAATGTAATGTGCTTGAATCATCCTGAAACCATCCCCCGCACCCCAAGGTCCATGGAAAAATTGTCTTCCAGGAAACTGGTCCCTGGTGCCAAAAAGTTTGGGGACAAGTGTTCTAGTCAATCAGCAGAGTTGGTCAGTTTTAACTTTAAACAGATTATTTCTTTTTCACCACTAACATGCAAGTTACTCTGATCTCACTCCATTATGCATGGAACATAGTGAATGCTCAGTGAATTTTTTTTGAAAAATTTATTGAAAATTATGTATGCACATATTCATAGAAAGCTTACGTGAGGATGCTTCCATTTTATTTTAGTTGAAAAATAATTTAAGAGGGAATGCCCATTACTTAATGAACTTAGCACTGTCTTAACTGTATACTCTTCGCTTCTCAATAACATTTCTTATTTATGGACATAGAAATTTTGCTAATCCTCCATGGTTAATTTGAATTAGTTTCATCTCCAGGAATTTTTCTCTCCTTTTTCCAAAGAAATGCTATTTCTCTCTCCTCTAAATCTCCATGTGTACCCTCCAGCTCTATCTCTCTGTGGTGTTTAAAAAATTTTTTTTCCTGACATTTGAGTTATTGTTCTGTATGTTTTTCCCCATCAGATTATAGACCCCTTGAAGACATCTCCTTTTAAATATTAAGACACAGTAGGCCAAGCTATTGTCATATCAGAATCACCTCCTCCACCAGTCTGACTTTTAACAAAACAATCATAACACACACGTACCAAATATATAGCAGCATGTATCATATTTGAATCCCCATATAGCTTTAATAGGTAAGAATTTCATATAAGAGAATGAAAGAATAAACATATGAATGAAAAAATTAAAAATTCAGTGAAGAGCAAAACATTTCTATCTGGGTGAACTATAAAACTGTAAAATAAGATCGTTTACATTTTATGGTGATGCATTTTAAATGTTCATGTATGTATAAACAGGAAATAGAAGATTAAGTTTCATATACTAATACTGATAAAATAATTTATTACCTGTGCATGCTATAATTGGTTTATTTAAAGAAGCCACGTTATAGTCACATTAACTCACTTCAGGGTGTTTAATGTCACAATACCATACCCTGTTGTGTCTTATTACTTAAATGGAGTTACAATTTAGTTTTCTTGCTGACTACTCAATTGTATTTCCTAGACAAAGACAGATAGTAACTTACATCAAATTTTTCTTGTTTATCTAAGGAGAACATTGATCAATACCATATGAGCTGAGGCCAACTACCTCTTTTTTCCCTAATCACACTGCATTTGAGCAAGAGCAAAGATATCTGGCATTTTCAAATATTGGCTCAATTCAATTTAGAACAAATTGGACATCTCTGATTTGTTGTACTATGCTTGCTATTACGTGAGATTCTGAGTATGCAATCTAGTTGGGCAGCATAATACTCACTTACCACTTTGAGTGTTAGATAAGGCATCACATTCATTATTTCATTTAATTCTCGAGAGAAATAATATCATAAGTAAAACAACTAGTTAAGTAGAAAGGACAGATAGTATTAATCACAATTTATAGTTTTAGACACTGAATTCCAGAGATCCAGGACTCCAACAGTGGCGTGTCCACAATTAACACTGTGCATTTTGTACTATAGAATATTATGCTCCAAAATTACAACATTATGTCCGATCTCCTGGTCATTTCACTATCTCAGTCAACTTCTACATGTGAATAAAGTGCCCAACATCTTACCCTAACCTCATAATTTCTTGACTATAACTTAATGCCATACACTTAACCTTGCTATCACTCTGAATGCAGAATCCATGAATGAACTTTATGCGTATACCATTTCTTGCCTTATTGGTCTCTTACACCATTAGTTCTACTCTGGCTGATCAAGCCCTTAACACTTTACATTCTCCCTATCTTTCAGCCCTTTCTTAGCTTCTCTTATTTCCTTACAAGATGATGCCATACAATAACTCACTTTAATCACTCTATGGCCAAAATCACAAATCAACTTTCCCTCTCGCAGTGTTGTGCTGACATCTTCCAAAACCCTTCTCCAGAACAGCACCATATCTGCTCAGTATGTAGGGAAATGTGTCAACTCCACTTCAAATTCATGTTCTGTGTCCTCATTTGGCCCTCACTGTTGCCATACACACTTCATCATAAACCTAGGGACACCTCTTTCGCTCCCCTCATGTTTATTCCAAACTTGCCTTTATTCCCAGGTTTCCTCTTCTTCTTCTCCCCTTCAGGAGATGGCTTGGTGATTTTAACTCAGAGAGAAAAGGGAGGTCAGGCAACACTTGAGCTCCTTACTTCCCCTGCCCCATGCCTGCAGGTTATTTGCATTTCCAGTCAGTCTTACCATTAATTTTGTTTTTCATTTAAGTAAATGATTTCTCTGTACCTTTCTGAAAATAAAGATTTCACCTATACAGGGGATTTCATTTTTTTATGTTTTCTGGAAAACCTTATCTCATCTATTATCTCTTCTTAACTACATCTTCAAAGGCACCTTCCATAATGACACACTCTGTGTGTGTGTGTGTGTGTGTGTATATATACATATATATACGCATACATGAATGCATATGTATGTATGTCAGCATTTACATATTCTCAAGGACTTTTAATGTTAAAAATAAAAACTTACTTCAATCTTCAACCTGTGGTTTCTTTCATCTTTCTTTCTTTACTCTCCTTCTATTCCTTCTCCTTTCCACCCCACTTGGAAACAGCTAGTTATCTAATAATGTTTCTCTAAAAAGCTTCAATTCTAAGTCTACCTATTTTATCTCCCATTTCCTTGTGGTTGCGATTAGTGCTACTCACTGACTATTGTCAGTACCTCCTCCTGCTAGTACAGTAGGATTACGCTTCCTGGCATCCTAAAGCTTAGGTGTGTTGTGCCTTGCCATTGACACGCATATCAGAACTGTCAGTGCCTTCCTATCCCCTAGGAACCCTTTGTAATTTTAGTGCACAAAGACTTCTGTGTTTTCACTGCCAAAATCCAGATCTGTAACACTCTTTAGGTCACTGGAGCCCCCAAAGCCTGGAATTTTATATCACCACAGTGGAAACCCTAAAAAAGTAGCTGGCAAGTAGCAGGGAATAATAATGCAGGTTCTATGCTCCCCTGGTTAGGATGTTTCAGGCTTGACTTGCCCAGTCTCCAGAGCTACCCTAAAGAGGAGCCAAAATTTCAGGGCACTTTGCTTGATGTTGCAACGTCTCTTGGCTTCCTTTCTTTTCATTCTTACTTCCCAACCTTCCTGCTGGTTTTAGCTATGAACACTACTTATATTACCATCACATGAATCATTAACTCAGGGGTTACTAGTGGGGAACCTAAACTACAAGAAAATATGTGTGGAATTGACATGTGTCATATTCAGGCTTAAAGAGCCTGTGCATGATTTGCCACCTATTTTTTTCCTCTACCCCAGCAACTGGCGATATTCCAGACAGTGACTGCTCTGTTGGCCTGGGGCCTAGAGTGAGGAAAATGTAGAGCAGAGTCCACAGTTAACTCACGATGGACATGTAGCATGAAAGAAAAATTTTGTTTAAAGCTGCTGAGATATGCCATTGTTTGTTACTGCAGCATAATCTAGCTTATCCTTATGCTATGGACATGAGTTCACAACCCTCTTCTATCAACTTATATAATGTCAGGCTAGGCTCTGATATGCTGTAATGATAAATTTCAGTATCCCAATGGCTTGTAATAGGAAAGATTCACTTTCTCTTATGCAGGTCTCCTCACTTCTGGACCCA
Organism: Eschrichtius robustus; assembly: GCF_028021215.1. Lineage (NCBI taxonomy): Eukaryota > Metazoa > Chordata > Mammalia > Artiodactyla > Eschrichtiidae > Eschrichtius > Eschrichtius robustus. The sequence continues at coordinate 46,282,082 of NC_090829.1, forward strand.
TCCACATGAAGGAGCAAACCATGAATCTTGGTGGCTGCTGTGGTGGGGGAAAACTGCTCTGAATGTTATAATGAAACTTTCAACCAACCCTGAAGGGATACATGCCACTTCCCGTCACAACTCACTGGCCAAAACTAATCAGACAGTGACCACAGTGGGGCCAGGAAGTGCAATCTCAACATGATCCTGGAGAAGGAGAGGTGGAAACATACAGAGAATAACACTAATGATAAGTACATTTTTCAACTCATCAACATCTGGTTTCTATCAAGCTACTCCCTGGATTTGTTATCACCAATGACAAATCAAGTGAACACATTTCTCCTTTATACTTCTTGAACTTTCTGTAGCACTTTGAATTGTTGAATAGTTTATCTTTTACTAAATTCTATGTGTTTTTGTCTCTTGTTTTATTAAGGACGCTTTTTAGGACAAGTAATGAAAAAAATAGCACAGAGTGGTTTAAAGATTAACATGGGCTGTCTCAGGTTCAGACAAGGAAAAAAAAAAGAGAGAGACAAATCTACCACCAAATGCCTAGAACTGTTGGATGCAATCAAACAGAATAAAACAATAACTTTTTTTTTAATTGGATAATTTATTGACAAAGAGGAAAGTAAAAAACAGATTTTTTAAATGAATTTAAGGTAGGAATATTTCCTTAAACAAGATGCAAAAGTCACAAGACTTCAGGAAGAAATAGAAAATATAAACAGACCAATCACAAGTAATAGAATTGAAAATGTAATTAAAAATCTTCCAACAAACAAAAGTTCAGGATCAGATGGCTTCACAGGTGAATTCTATCAAACATTTAGAGAAGAGCTAACTCTGATCCTTCTCAAACTCTTCCAAAAAACTGCAGAGGAAGGAACACTCTCAAGCTCATTCTACAAGGTCACCATCACCCTGATACCAAAACCAGACAGAGATACCAGAAAAAAAGAAAATTACAGACCAATATCACTGATGAACATAGACACAAGGATTCTTCAATATATGCAAATCAGTCAATGTGACACACCATATAAACAAATTAAAGAATAAAAACCATATGATCATCTCAATAGATGCAGAAAAATCTTTTGACAAAACTCAACACCTATTTATGATAAAAACTCTCCAGAAAGTGGGCATAGAGAGAACCCACATCAACATAATAAAGCCATATATGACAAACTCACAGCAAACATCATTCTCAATGGTGAAAAACTGAAAGCATTTCCTCTAAGATCAGGAACAAGACAAGGATGTCCACTCTCGCCACTATTATTCAACACAGTTTGGAAGTCCTAGCCACAGCAATCAGAGAAGAAAAAGAAATAAAAGGAATACAAATTGGAAAAGAAGAAGTAAAACTGTCACTGTTTACATATGACATGATACTGTACTTAGAAAATCCTAAAGATGCCACCAGAAAACTACTAGAGCTAATCAATGAATTTGGTAAAGTTGCAGGACACAAAATTAATGCACAGAAATCTCTTGCATTCCTGTAGAATAACAACAAAAAATCAGAAAGAGAAATTAAGGAAACAATCCCATTTACCACTGCAACAAAAAGAATAAAATACCTAGGAATAAACCTACCTAAGGAGGCAAAAGACCTGTACTCAGAAAACTATAAGACACTGATGAATAAAATAAAAAAATGACACAAACAGATGAAGAGATATACCATGTTCTTGCATTGGAAGAATCAATATTGTGAAAATGACTATGCTACCCAAAGCAATCTACAGATTCAATGCAATCACTATCAAATTACCAATGGCATTTTTCACAGAACTAGAACAAAAATTTTACAATTTGTATGGAAACACAAAAGACCCTGAATAGCCAAAGCAATCTTGAGAAAGAAAAACAGAGCTGGAGGAATCAGGCTCCCTGACTTCAGACTATATACTACAAAGCTACAGTAATCAAGACAGTATGTTACTGGCACAAAAACAGAAGGATAGATCAATGGAACAGGATAAAAAGCCCAGAGATAAACCCATGTACCTTTGGTCAACTAATCTATGACAAAGGAGGCAAGGATATACAATGGAGAAAAGACAGTCTCTTCAATAAGTGGTGCTGGGACAGCTACATATAAAAGAATGAAATTAGAACACTCCCTAACACCATACACAAAAATAAACTCAAAATGGATTAAAGACCTAAATGTAAGACCAGACACTATAAAACTCTTAGAGGAAAACATAGGCAGAACACTCTTTGACATAAATCACAGCAAGATTTTTTTTGACCCACCTCATAGAGTAGTGAAAATAAAAACAAAAATAAACAAATGGGACCTAATGAAACTTAAAAGCTTTTGCTCAGCAAAGAAAACCATAAATGAGATGAAAACAGAACCCTCAGAATGGGGGAAAATATTTGCAAATGAAGCAACCGACAAGGGATTAATCTCCACAATATACAAACAGCTCATGCAGCTCAGTATCAAGAAAACAAACAACCCAATCTAAAAATGGGCAGAAGACCTAAATAGACATTTCTCCCAAGAAGACATACAGATGGCTAAAAAGTGTGTGAAAAGATGCTCAACATCACTAATTATTAGAGAAATGCAAATCAAAACTACAGTGAGGTATCACCTCACACTGGTCAGAATGGCCATCATCAAAAAAATCTACAAACAGTAAATGCTGGAGAGGGTGTGGAGAAAAGAAAACCCTTTTGCACTGTTGGTGGGAATGTAAACTGATACAGTCACTATGGAGAACAGTACGGCGGTTCCTTAAAAAACTAAAAATAGAATTACCATATGATCCAGCAATCCCACTACTGGGCATATACCCTAAGAAAACCATAATTCAAAAAGACACATGCACACCCCAATGTTCATTGCAATACTGTTTACGATAGCCAGGACATGGAAGCAATCTAAATGTCTACTGACAGATGAATAGAAAAAGAAGATGAATGGATAAAGAAATCTAAATATAAAACCAATCTCCTATAGGGTTTGAGAAGGCATTCACCATATCCCTGAAAAGTATGCAAGTATACAAATGCAGTTGGATCATTTGTAGAGATGTGGATGGACCTAGAGTGTGTCATACAGAATGAAGTAAGTCAGAAAGAGAAAAACAAATATTGTATATTGACACATATAAGTGGAATCTAGAAGAAATGGTAGAGATGAACTTATTTTCAGGGCAGGAATAGAGACGCAGACATAGAGAATAGACATGTGGACACAGAGGGGCAAGGGGGGTAGGGTGAATTGGGAGATTGGGATTGACATATATACACTACCATGTATAAAATAGATAGCTAGTGGGAACCTGCTATATAGAACAAGGAGATCAGCTCAGTGCTCTGTGGTGACCTAGATGGGTGAGATGGGGTGGGGGTGAGAGGGAGGTCCAAGAAGGAGGGAATATATGTAAACATATAGCTGATTCACTTCATGGTACAGCAGAATCTAAAACAACATTGTAAAGCAACTATATCCCAATTAAAAAAAAATGAATGGTAATGGCCAATATTTCAGGAGATAGATGATAGATAGACAGATAGATTAGATGGATAGATAATGATAGATTTTCTTTGAGAAATGTTAACAGAAGACAGAAGGAATTTGTACATCAGATTTTCACATTTGATGGAGATATATATGGACCTCCATACCTATTGGCTGGACACATGGTTCTTCTTGGGGTAACTGTGAGAATTAAGACAGCAAAGATAATTTAGTGCCACGCTGAGGGAAGCCCTGAACTTAAACACATAAATATTTAAGTATTGTTGAAAGATCTGCAGTATTGAAACAGGGTTTCATGAATATGTACATGGAAGTTCATGTTAGATTGTTAGAATGGAGTCTTCTGTTAACAGTGACAATGGAATAAAAGGAATAGTCAGTAGAACTAGTTAATTAATTGTTAGAGAAAGCTTAAAGTAAAGGGAAGAATAAAGTCAACAATATCTCCTCCTTGTGTGATTGGTACTTTCTGAAGGAGTAAACGCAGGAATAAGTGGTTTTGGAGTGAAAGGCTGACACGCAATTACTGAGCTAATTAAGAGTTTTCATTGGACTTTTGGGTTTCTACTGTTAGTAAGTTCTTGGACAACAGAACAAGGGAAAAAGTGCATCATCTTAATAACGATAATTTTTAAAAGGCTATAATCAGTCAAAGTTTAGCATTTTTAGAAAAATAATATACAAACTAATTTGAGTACATTTATATTTACTTGCTTATTTTGCAACCTGTGATGACTGTTCTTTTTTTTTTTATTTTTTACCGTTTTGAAAATTATACAAAAAGTATTATTATTTGAGAAATGAAAATGCTGCAAAAGAAATAACTATTTGAAGTAAAATTGTAAATTTGTTCTTAAAAACCTATATATATGTATAAATATGTTTATCTAATAATTTTTGAAAATAAGAATAAAGTATTTTCAAGTTGAAATACTTTACATAAGTAACACCTATAGTTAAATATATATATATATACATATATATACATATATATATATGTATATATATATATATATGTATATATTACTTAGGATATACAGAGCTCAACTGCAGTTTTGAAGGCACTTTTTCTTCTCACACTTCTAAGTCTTTGAGGTATGTGTAGATTTAATACTATTAACTGTAATTGCAATGTTCATCTAATTGTGTCAGTCTCTCACAGTTCTTTAGCAAATATGCAGCCCTACTGAAAACCCTCTAAGAGCCAGGCCAATTAAGGAAGAGGGGAAAATGATTAAGGGCAGAAATTATATGAAACAGAACCACAGAAATTCTGTATTCTCTCATGTGAAGAGTTTCACTTGATTCTGTTCCTCCATGAAGTAGAGTTCAGGAGATTCTTGATGGTTTTAATGTATTAGACTTTGGAAAATATTTGTTCTTTTATTTCTGAGTAAGAGGTAAGAAATCATTTTATATTAAGGTAAGTGATTTGTATTTATTATATTTATTTTCTATTTATAATAATGATATTTCAATAGAATCACTCTTCTTTAGATGTCTTGAGGTATATACTAACTTGTTCATATATATATTTATACATTTTTTTAATATGTCTTCATGACTAAAGATTTCCTGCTTACAATGAGCCAAAATGTTAGAAGCACGTTTGTATTTTTTTACAGGAAAAATAAATAATACAAAACAAACTTTGAGAAAGATAGAAACCAAATCCTAGTCTTCATATACCTATCTTTGTTAAGCACATTTGCCTGCTTTTTTTCCCCTATTCATTATTAAAGCTTTTTTCAACACTCCTTCTTCTCCCTCTCAGGGTCTATATAGTCTGTACAGCCATAAACTTTGTAGGTCACCAAATTAAGTATTTTCATTCTCCAATTCATCATCTATCTCATTGTTGATTGTCCTAAAATAACATGGTGTGCTCATTTGATGTTCATTTTTGGGAGTGAAATGATTGTAATCCATTTCCCTTTTATAGTATTTTAAGAAACATGTTTCTTAATTATATTTGAGCAGAGCAATGAAAAAAGGATTTGAACAATTTGTAGAAATAGTATTTTAATGAAAAATCCTCTGAATGAAATGTGGCAATTTCTGATATAGTTATTTAACAACAGAGTGCTCACTATGAATGGTGGGCACGTTCTTGATACTTTATAGGTATTGAATCTTTACAATGATTTTTTAGAGTAGATGCTGATACTATCCACATTTTACAGACAAAATTGAGACACAGAGATGTTAGGTAATTTTCTCAAGGTCACACAGCCAGTGTGTGTCCATGCTAGGATTTAACTCTAGACAACTTGGGTCCAGATTTCCTATGCTGTGCTGCCTTTCCAGTGAAGTGCCTTCCATTCTACTTCATTTAGTGTTTTCATAAAAATTAACAGGTGATTGTTAAGGAAAAACTGTGTTGCTCCTATACTACTCACACAGAATAGTTCTGTGACCAGACGGATGGGTTTTACAGACATCAAGCAATCTTGCAACAGGAGCTGGGTGTTCTACACTTTAACTCAATTCTAACGCTATCTATCTGGAGATAGCAAAAGATTCCACAGGTTAAGACCTTAGTCTTACAAAACTCCCCTTTTTCCTTTCTTCTGCTTACTATTGGTTTCACTTGATTTTTTTTAAGATTCTTAAGGTGGAACCTGAGATCATTGATTTGAGATCTTTCTTTCTATTATAATCAGTTTTATAAATTTCCCTCTACCTACTGCTTTAACTGCATCCTACAAATATTGATATTTTGTCTTGTGTTTTTATCTCAGTTAAAATACTTTCTAGTTTCCCCTTTCATTAATTCTTTGACACAAGTGTTATTTCAGAGCGTATTTATTTCCCAAACACTTATGCATACTCCATATTTCTTACTGTTATTGACTGTCTTGCTTATTCTATTGTGGTTGGAGAAATGCATTTGTATGAATTGGTTCTTTTAAAATTCACTGAAGCAAATATAATGGCCCCAGAATATGCTCATTTCGGTAAATGCTCTGTGCACTTGAACAGACTGTGGTATATACTGCTGTTTTTACACGGAGTGTTCTGTGAAGTTCAATTAGGTGAAAATGGTTGACAATATTGTTCAAGTCTTCCATATACCTACTGATTTTCTGTCTACTTTTCTTACTCATTATTGAGAGAGAGGTGTTGTAATATCTGAAGATAACTGAAAATGTGTCTATTTTCTTCCCAGTTTTTTTTTTTTTTTGCTCCATGCATTTTCAAACTCTCTTATTAAATGTATAAGTGTTTAGAATTGCTATATAATCTTGACAAATGGAACATTTCATCGGTATCAAATAACTCTCTTTATGCCTCTTAATATCCTGCTCTCAGAAATGTATTTTGTTTAAATTAACAGAGCACTCCAGGTTTCTTCTGATATGGTTTGTCTTTATCTGGTTTTCCACTTTTCATCTGTTTGCATCTTTATATTTTTTTAATTTTTGTATCTGTTTTATTTTTTTTAATTTAAAAACAATTAATTATTTTATTTATTTATTTTTGGCTGCGTTGGGTCTTTGTTGCTGCATGCAGGCTTTCTCTAGTTGCGGCGAGTGGGGGCAACTCTTCATTGCAGTGCACGGCCTTCTCATTGTGGTGGCTTCTCTTGTTGTGGCGTGTGGGTTCTAGGCGTGTGGGCTTCAGTAGTTGTGGCTCACAGGCTCTAGCGGGCAGGCTCAGTAGTTGTGCGCGTGGGCTTATTTCCTCTGCAGCATGTGGGATCTTCCCCGAACAGGGCTTGAACCTGTGTCCCCTGCATTGGCAGGCGGATTCTTAACCACTGCGCCACCAGGGAAGCTCTATTTGCATCTTTATATTTAAAGTAAATTTCTTATAGGCAGAATATAATGGTACCTTACTTTCCTCTCCAGTCTGAAAATCTAAGCTTTTTAATTATGCCTATTTTGCTCTTTTTTAAAATTTTGAGTTGCAAAAAACTCCACATCACTTATTTCAACCTTTATCCAAAAATGTAAAAAATGTTAAAGCTATGTAGCCCTGAGTTTCAGATGCTGATCTCCAACCTCAGATGCCGGTAAGGAGAGAGGGTCAATATGACAATCTATGCCTTTTTATTAAAGGATTTGTATTATGAATTATTACTAAGATTATTGGTATGATTTTGTCTAAATCTACTATATTGCTATTTACTTTCTATTTGACCCACCTTTCCTTTGTTTTCTTTTTCTTCTTTTTATGCCTTCTTTGAATTAATTGTATATTTTTTATGATTCCTTTTCTCTTCTCCTGGTCTTTGTGCTACTGTTGTCATAACATTTTAATTCTACATGTCATAAACACACAACACATTGTTATTTTTAGTTGAAATAGTAAATTATCTTTTAAAAACAGCTTTACTGAGATATAATTTACACAGTATAAGATTAGCCATTTAAAGTTTAGAATTTAATATTTTTAGTTTATTTACAGAATTGTGCAACCATCACCATAATCCAATTTTAGAACATTCTCCTCACCTTAGAGAGAAACCTCATGCCCATTAGCGGTCATTTAACATTCCCTGCCCTAGCCTCACTCAGTGATCTTTTAAAGAGATTTAAATAATAATAATGAGAAGAAAAGTGTCATTTTATTTAGCCACGTAATTACCATTTCTTTTTTTTTTTTTTTTTAATTTTATTTTTATTTCCCCTGTCTAGTTTAGATCCTCTTTATGTATTCTTTTTTTTAAATTAATTTATTTATTTATTTTTGGCTGTGTTGGGTCTTTGTTTCTGTGCGAGGGCTTTCTCTAGTTGTGGCGAGCGGGGGCCACTCTTCATCGCTGTGCGCGGGCCTCTCACTGTCGCCGCCTCGCTTGTTGCAGAGCACAGCCTCCAGACGCGCAGGCTCAGTAGTTGTGGCTCACGGGCTTAGTTGCTCCGTGGCATGTGGTATCTTCCCAGACCAGGGCTCGAACCTGTGTCCCCTGCATCGGCAGGCAGATTCTCAACCACTGCGCCACCAGGGAAGCCCGTAATTACCATTTCTGATGTTCTTCATTCCTTTGTGAGGAGGTGGACTTCCTACAACATTTTTTGCAGTGCAATTCTGTTGGTGTTAAAATCTTTCTGCTTTTGTATTTATAAAAATGTCTATTTTGCTCTTGATTTTGAAAGATATATTGCTGGGTATAGTATTGTGTGTTAATAGATTTTTGTTTTTGTTTTTTTTTCTTTAATTATTTTAAAGTAAAGTAACCATCTTCCGGCTGGCATTCTTTCTGATGAGAAATCTGTTGTCATCTTTAACTTTGTTCCTCTTTTGCATTGTACCTTCTTTCTCTTCTGCTTTCAAGATTTTCCCTTTATCATTGATTTTGAGAAATTTGATTATTATGTGCCTTAATGTAGTTTTAATCCTGTTTTTTATACTTAAGCTGTAGGTTTTCATCAGATTTGAAAAAAATTTTGACTATTAGTTTTTTAGTCCCCCATTTTCCTCTCCTTTGAGGATTTCAATCACACATATGTTTAGCTTCTTGATGTTGTCTCAAACCATACTGAGGCTGTTTTTTGTTGTGAGTGTTTTTGTCACTATTTCATCTTGGATATTTCTATTGCTAGGTCCACAAATTCACCAATATTTTCTTCTGCATTATCTAATCTACTAATTCCTCCAAGTATGTGTCTTAGACATAGTATTTTTCATATCTAGAAGTTCCAGTTTTTAAAGTATATATCTTTCATGTCTCCATTTAACATATTCAGTCTTTACATTAGTTTTCTGAATATATGGAATGCAGTTAAAATAATGATTAAAGTTTTATGTACTAATTTTTATCATCTTTGTAATTTCTGGGTTGGTGTGAAGTAATCTATTTTTCTCTTAATTATGGATCTTATTTTCTACTTTTTTTTATTCTCAGTAACTTTTGATTGGATGCCAGATATTTTGAATTTTATCTTAAGAGTTAAATATTTTTGCATATCTATAAATGTTCTTTAGTTTCGTGGTTGAACAAGGTTAAATTACCTGGAGAGTGTTTGATCCTTTCATGTCTTGCTTTTAAATTTGTTAGGCAGGATTAGTGCAGCATTCTGTGGCAAGACCTTTCTGAGTACTCTACCTGATGGACATGAATTATTAGGTTTTTCATTCTGAATAGTAAGACCAGGCTCTACGCCCAGACATGTGTAAGCTCCAAGGTTGTTCTCACTAAACCTTTCAGGGTTTATCTTTACTGACCTTGAATAATTTTCTCAACTCATGTACTAATCAGTACTCAGCTAAATATCAGAGAGGCCCCCCTGCAGATCTCTGGAGTTCTCTCAGTGGCATCTCTCCACTTCCTGGTATTCTTTCCCAGGAGGGAACCACTTTGGTGTATCTGGACTCCTGGCTCCAACTTCTCAATTCAGAGAGACTACCAAGCTCTGCCTGGATTATGCCCGTTTACACACCATTTGGAAACTGTCCCAAGGCAGTAAGTACTGGGGCATTTGTGGGACTCGTTTTGTTTATTTCTCATCTCTCAGTAGACCTCTGATGCCCCTAGGTCAAGTGTCCTAAAAACCAGTGTTTTATATATTTTGTCTGCATGTGTGATTATCTTTTTCAAGTTTGTTTCAGGCAGGAGCATAAATTCAGTCCTTATTATTCCATCTTGGCCAGAAGCAGAAGTTTCACAATGTAGTTTTCATCCATCAAAATACAGAGAAAAAAACAAAAGCAAAAGACTATGTGATTTATGTCAAAGTGTGCTCTTCCTATGTTTTCCACTAAGAGTTTTATAGTGTCCGGTGTTACATTTAGGTCTTTAATCCATTTTGAATTTATTTTGTGTATGGTGTTAAGGAGTGTTCTAATTTCATTCTTTTACACGTAGTTGTCCAGTTTTTTCAGCACCACTTATTGAAGAGACTGTCTTTTCTCCATTGTATATTCTTTCCTCCCTTTTCATAGATTAGGTGACCATAGGTGCATGGGTTTATCTCTGGGCTTTCTATCCTGTTCCATTGATCTATCTTTCTGTTTTTGTGCCAGTAACATACTGTCTTGATTACTGTAGCTTTGTAGTATTGTTTGAAGTCAGGGAGCCTAATTCCTCCAGCTCTGTTTTTCTTTCTCAAGATTGCTTTAGCTATTCGGGGTCTTTTGTGTTTCCATACAAATTGTAAAATTTTTTGTTCTAGTTCTGTGAAAAATGCCCTTGGTAATTTGATAGGGATTGCATTGAATCTGTAGATTGTTTTGGATAGTATAGTCATTTTCACAATATTGATTCTTCCAATCCAAGAACATGGTATACCTTTCCATCTGTTTGTGTCATCTTTGATTTCTTTCATCAGTATATGTCCATCAACAGAAGAATGGATAAAGAAGAGGTGGCATATATATATATATATATATACAAAATGGAATATTAGCCATAAAAAGGAAAGAAATTGTGCAATTTACACAGACATGAATGGACCTAGAGACTGTCATACAGAGTGAAGTAAGTCAGAAAGAGAAAAACAAATATCATATAATATCACTTATATGTGAAATCTAGAAAAATGATACAGCTGAACTTATTTGCAAAGCAGAAATAGAGACATAGATGTAGAGAATGGACGTATGGATACCAAGGGGGAAGGGGGAATGGGATGAATTGAGAGATTGGGATTGACATATATACACTACTATGTATAAAATAGATAACTAATGAGAACTTACTGTATAGCACAGGGAACAGTACTCAGTGCTCTGTGGTGACCTAAATGGGAAGGAAGTCCAAAAAAGAAAGGATATATTTGTACATATAGCTGATTCACTTTGCTGTACAGCAGAAACTAACACAACATTGTATAACAACTATACTCCAATAAAAATTAATTTAAAAAAAGACTATGTGTATTGTTAAGAGGCTTAAAAAAAATAATCTTGAATTGTTTAAATAAATTATGTCAATCTACTGTACATACTTACATATAACCATGAATTTAGTTCAGAGAAGCACTTATCCTCAAAGAAATTTATGTTAAAGTTTATCATAAAACTTTGATTATAACCCTATAATGTCTTATTGTTTAACCTTCAACCATTGTGACTTCCATTCTCATTCTTCCCACTATTACATTGATTCCTGGCCATTGACTTTTGTGTGAATTGGATTCCAATACCTCTTTCCAAAACAAACCATGCTGTTTTACATACACTTAGTTTCTCTCTCTCCCAACTGATGACCTATTATTTACTTTCATATTTCTTTGGGTCTTTCATCTATTATCTTCTCAAGCTTCTTGTTCTTGAAGACATATTTTTGTTTAGTTCTGCCTCTAACTCAATAGGGGGACTGAAAAAAAATCAATATTTTTTATCTGGAAATGTTGACCAATCACTTATTTTCAGAACAAAACCTAAACAGTAGTGAGGATGAGAACACCTGCCTAGTTAGCTGAATCAATCTGATGAACTCAGCAACCACAAGGCAGGAGATATTGATGCCAATTTGCCTTCACTTTCTGGCTGGTGATACCATGTGAGTAAAGACAGATTATTTCTGAGATAACTAATTTATAAATAGGGTAGATTAAAAATTGTAGAAATCCGGAGAGTATTTTGTTTGGCCTAATGTTTGGTTAGATTCTTCAGATTTTCCTTTAAGGGCAGAAATAGGCCATGTCAAAATAAAGCAAAACAAAACAAAAAATAGACCAGTTATTGCTCAGAACTGGCATAAAATGAATTAAACAAGAACTTGCATAACTAATATTAGCAACCAGAGAAGTGAGATTTTTCATTAGTTCAAAGGAACGAGGATAAAACTAGAAATAGGATTGAAAATTAAGTGCTTGAGAGTCATATCAATCCAAAAACAAACTGGTTTTACACATTAAAAACAAGATGGTATAAATGAGTTGAGAGACTCCTGATAATATTTATTGTGTTTCTGTGTGAGACACCATAATTCAACTGATCAGGTGTTGACTTGGTGGTGACTGGGATTAAAAGCAAACATCTCATAGAAAATCTGATAGAATATACAAAAAGACACTCTAACTACTAAGTGAGGCTAGTAAGATTATAGGATATAAGATTAATATACAAAAATTATCTGTATACCTATATACTAACAATGAACTATCAGAAATTGAAATTTAAAAATCAGTGCCATTCTAATAGCATCCAAAAAATGAACTATTTAGGGATAAACCTGACAAAAGATGTACAAAAACTGTACAATGAAAACTACAAAACATAGTGCATATAAAAATTAGAAAAACTCCAATTAATGGACTGATGACTATTGTTAGGTTGCCAATTCTTTCCAAATTGATCTATTGAATGTATATTCAGGGTAATATCAATAAAAATCCCAGAAAGCCTTTCTTGTAGAAATTGGCAAATTGATTCTAAAGTTCATTTAGAAACATAAAGGTCCTAGAAGAGTCAAAGCAGCTTTGATTTAAAAAAAGAACAAAGTTGGAAGCTTAATATTACTTTATTCTAAGAATTATTATAAAGCTACTGTAATCAAAACAGTGTGGTATAGGCATCAAGATAGACAAATAGATCAATGGAAGAGTAGAGTCCAGAAGTATACTCAGATATATGGACAAATAATTTCAAAAAAAGGCAGATAAGAAAGTCTGTGGAGAAATGACAGTCTTTCCAAAATATGGTGCTGGAACAATTAGATATTCTTATGCAAAAAATAAACTTCAATCAATCCATATCTCTCATTGTATGCAAATATATCTAAATGGATTATAATATTAAATGTGAAAAACAAAACTATTAAAATTCTAGACGTAAACATAAGAAAAATTCTATGTGACCTTGGATTAGGCAAAGAGTACTTAGATGTGACACTAAAAATATGATTTAAAGAAAAAAATAATAATCAGACTTTAACGAAAGTAAAAACACTTTGCTCTTTGAAAGACATTGTTAAGAGAGTAGAAAGATAACCCATAGACTAGAAGAAACTATTTGCAAAACATAATCTGCTAAAGGAGTAGTATTCAGATCATATATATATATATATATATATATATATATATATATATATATATACATAATGCCTATACGATTAACCTAAGCCATTTTATATATGCATATATATAAAATCTCAATACTACTCTATTTATCTTAACACTCTATACTAAGATACCAAACTAATTAAGAAAGGCAAAAGATTTGAACAGACATTTAACCAAAGATTTATGAGTGTCAGATAAGTACATGAAGAGATACTGAGCATCATTAGTCATTAATAAAATTAAAGCTTAACCATTTATCACTACTCACTTTATAGATGGCTAAAATTAAAAACACTGACCATACCAAGTGTTGGCAAAGATATGAAGAACTGAAACTCTCACACATGGTGGTGGAAATGCAAAACAGTCTACCTATTTTGGAAAATAGTTTGACACTTTCTTAAGTGTCCACCCTAGACCTACCATATGTTCCAGTCATTCTATTCCAAAGTCATCACCGAAGAGGAAAAAAAAGATAGGTCTATATAGAGATCTGTGCAAGAATATTCACAGCAGCTTGATTTGTAATAGTCCAAAATTGGAAAAAATCCAAATGACCACCAATAGGTAAATGAATAAAAAAATCCTGATACATCCATACAAAGGAGTATTATTCAGGGAAAAAAAAGCAACTATTGCAATATGAATCTCATAATAACCATGCTGTGTGAAAGATACAATATAAAATGTACACTGTAGAGTGTAAAATAGTAGAAAAATACATAATTATAGAAAGCAGCTAATTAACTAGGCATGTTGGGGGATCAGGTCAGAGAAGAAATGAGGACAAATGCAAATGAGGAAATTTTGAAGTTGATATGTTCAAAATCTTAATTGTGGTCATAGTTTCACAAGTGTATACATGAGTTAAAACATCAAATCATACACTTTAGATGTAAGCAATTAATTATGCATCAATTATATCTCAATAAGGTTGTTAAATATATATTTTTAAATCTTGTGATTAAACTGATGGGATTTGGAAGAGTTTAGTTTACATTTCCATGAAATAAGAAAAACTAACATATCACCATATGATAAGGCCAAAGGCAAGGTAAATGCAGAAAATGTTTGCCATACAAATTCTGTATTCTTTCTGAAGGTGACTACAGCTGAAGTAAAGAGGTGAACAAAATCAGCTCAAAGATTCATCATGTCTATATGATTAACATAAGCCATCTGTTTAAGATAAATCCAATTTTTCCTGGTTTTTTTTAGAGACATTTCCTGTAGTTTGTCAAAAACAAAGATTTTGTGTAATGTGTTATACTGCCAGCAATACATTAATTACTGTAAAAAATATAATATAATATATATATAGTTTCTTATAACATCATTTAGTGCAGGTTAGAGACAACATCAGTTCCGCAGAGACCATTCTACAGTGAATTAAATGATGCAAAGTAAACATGGTTTACATCCACACTGAGATGGGAGTGGTGGTGAGAAGCTTCAAGGAATGTATGACTTTATTTCAGGGAATAGTTCTAGTAATTATTACTTGATATAAATCTTGCAGTAATTACTAGACATCATATAAATTGAGGTTATAAGTGATCATATAAATTACCTCAATAAAGTACTCTTCAAGGAAAAATTTAGAATCATGTAACTTTGCCAAGTTGCCAAGATAAAGATTTTGCAAAATATACTTACAGATAATGAAATAACTGATTTGCTAGAGTTCTGTTAGTTACAAATCAATTAAATGACTATCTCTCATTTGTATGTCCAAAGAAATTAAAAAAAAAAAAATCTTGTGTTGTCATTATTTCTTGCTACAATTAGGTAATCATGAAATTATGCTAATTTTTATTCTAAAAATAGTATTCACATTTAGAAGACTATTTATCTCTTGGTTAAGGACCACCAATCTATTCAAGTAAATCTATGGTTTGAAGACAAAGAAATGCATACTTTTAAAGGAGAATTTTTAAAAAATAACATATACCACTTTTACTGATTTTGATTCAGTAATATTAACGTACAAATTTTACCTATCAATATCAACCACCTTAAGGAATTCATGTAATTTAGATGAAAAATTCCACGTGGTCAAATAGTGAGAAAATATAATGAAAATTGTAAACTATATGTTTGTTCTTAACAGATGTATTTAGTAGTAATCAAGAGTATAATCATGGTGAATTGCTCATTGTGCCTGAAGCCTGCCAGATTCACATACAGAATACTGACTGGTAGGAAATCTTTTCGTTTAGTAAGCTAATTAGTTTGTACTTTTAAGAGGAAATAGAGAGCATATATTTAAGTTTTAATATTGAGTCAACGTTTACTCAGGGTTTAATTTCATTAGAAAGACATTAGTATATGAGGATTCGAAATGGAAAATCATCTGATTCTCTTTGTGAGGTATTCTTATGAAAATTAACTAGGAACCTCACGTTTTCCCATTTCTTAGAGTTGGGGGGGAGTTTGTGGGTGATGATGGTGAGTATCACCAGAGAGACCATACTATGACTCACCAAAGGCCAGCTGTCTCCTGGGCTCAAATGACCCACTGTGATAGCGATATGGGTTTTCTGTAGAGGATGACATGTTTGTATAATTTGCCAAAGACCTCTCCAGGACTCTTGTCTTTATGCATGTTCAGGGCCTCTGAGGAAAAATGCTTGTCTTGACAACAGGAAGATTCAAGCTGAGTCTCTCTTCCCACTCTAATCTGGTTCTTGGCTTTCAATCAAACACATAACTTGGTACTTACAGTTTATGTAACACCCCTAGATCCCAGAGTTTATACAACAATGGATTCTTAAAACTTCACTAGCATAAGTGAAACAGTGAATGACTATTTAAAGTCTATTAAATCATCTTTGTCTGAAGTTATTTTTGCTTTGAATTAAATGCCTGTATTCGTTCATTTGTTTCCCTTTGCGGACACATACACATATGAGTTAACTATGTATGAAGTTGTTTACCATAAAATGTTATTTCTACACCAAATTTCTCATTTAACTTCAAATGTCATTTTATTTAAGATGGAGGAATTGTCATTTATTCATGTAAAATAGATCAAATTAGAAAGTTTTCCTATTCATTGCTTAATTTTGTTTCAAACTCCTTAAACTTTTAAAAATTACACTATTAGATAGTCTGTGAGCAAATTCACCTTCAGTGCTGCAGGCAGATAACAAGTTAATATACAAATGGAAAGTCCCACTGTGCTGGGATACTGTGACATTTTAATGCCAACCAAAATATATTGGGGCTTCGGGGATCTTGCAGCATATGAGAAACTTACAAATTTCCGGCACCATCCTAGCCTAATAAAGACAAATTCAAAGAACAAAAGAAATAGAAAAGCCAGTCCATTTTCTAATTTGTAGGAATTTTCTTATTCCTATCAAATTTGACCAGAACTTACAATAATACTGACATTTAATTAACATTGAAAAACAATTTCTGGAAAAAAAATTTTAAAAACAGAAAAATAAAAAAGAAGAACGCAAAACAAAGATATGTTATTCTCACAAAGGAAAATAACTCACATCCTATAAATTCATTAATTTAGCCAGGCTACCTAGACTGAGTTGTTTTGTTTCTTGATTTCCAGAGAAAAACATGACATTTTAGACCATGTTTTAGAGCATGATAGTGCATTCTAAATTCTTTCTTTTAGTCATGGAATTAAAATTGGCTATTGAATGGTTATTAAATATGTGAGCTGTTACATTTTAAGACATTTTACTCATGAATTGGTTGGTATAGACATTTTTTGTCCTTAATTTGTGTCCTTGATTACAAATTTCTCATGGAAAAGCATTCACATCCCTTATATTTTTATAATCCCAGTCCCCGTCTGTCTCCCTGATTGAAGCATAAATGTCTCCTAATTGTCCCCATGTGTAGTCATTCTTCCTCCAGTTTACCTCAAAATAATCTTCCTAAAGTTGAGCTCTAATCCCATTACTTCCCTACTGTGGGTGAAATAAAGAAGACCTAAATGCCATCACCTAACTCGGAGTACTGTTTAAGGTCCATGCCGTTTCCCCAGAGATAAACTGTAGGCGGGGAATCAATCCAGATGAAATCAGCCTAAATTCACAGTTAGAGTCACTGACAAGCCTAGCAGCAGCTTGAAGTGACCAAGTGGAGAATTAGTCACACAAAGGGAATTAGTTCAGTAGGCACCTCAAAGACCCTAAGTAAGTAATTTTGGATTCCAAGAACTTTAGAGTAAGCTGCCCTCAATTGTGTCCAGCTGTATTAGTCTCTACAATGTCACATTAAGGCAGGCATGGGATTTTCCCAAAGTTAGAAGATTTTTGTAACTCATTTCTCTGTGGCTGTGTAACAGAGTTTGTGAGGCAGCATGGAGAAGTCTGCCAAAAAGCAGAAGCAGCCGCAGTGAATTGAGATTTTATGCTTTAAAGGAGGATCCTGACTTCCTTCTCAAAAAATTAAAAATACACATAATCATCTATGAATAAAGGCTAGATTTTTTCACCCTCTTTAAAAGTCTTGTATGACTTTCACCATAACTCTGAATGTGTGTTGTGATTTCATTAAAGTGAACAGGTAGTATTCCTGATGTAGTCTCTGATATTCACTACCTCCACATAATCAAATACATGCTACATACAGGAACTTTTGTAAAACATTTGGAGTATAGCACATATTTATTCATGACTCTAAATAGCCTTTCTCAACCAAGGTTCTGAGAAAACTAAGCACTACTAACTTTTTCTCAGTTCTCCCAAGGAAGGTACATAGCTAGTGCCATCTAGCTGCATAAAAGATGAGTTAATTTATTACACACAATGAATGCCTCAAGCATTAGGGAAATTGTGTCATGGAAACTCAGTTGAGAAGGTCTGTTTTTGAAATCAAATTAAATCCAGCTTGAGCAGCAATTTTCAAAAACAGAAGAGAAATCTAATGTCAGCTGTTTTGATCCTTCTTTAGGTCTACACAGGTGGACTCCTTGGAGACACTAGGGTTTACCAGATGTCACTGCAGCTGCATTTTTTCCCCTGCAGTCATGCATACTGCCATCAAAAACTCCTGGTGGTCATGCTCCATCTGAAGTGTTATTTATTTACTTATGTTTGATTGTAGTAAAACATAACATAAGACCTACTCTCTTAACGAATGTTTAAATGCACAATACTATGGACACATTTTGTTAAACATAGGCACAATGTCGTATAGGCACAATGTACGTTTGGAGCTGATCTCCAAAACTTATTCATCTTGTATAACTGAAACTTTGCACCCATTGAATAGCAACTCTCCATTTCCTCCTTCCCACAGCCGCTGGCACTATTCTACTCTCTGTTTCTATAGGTTTGACTACTTTAGGTATCTCATGTGAGTGGAATCATGCAGTATTCATTTCTGTGACAAATAACCCAATTTTAAAAATGCCAAAGGACTCGAATAGACATTTCCAAAAGACACACAAATGGCCAACAGGCATATGATAAGATGCTCAATATCACTACTAATCAGGGAAATGCAAATCAAAACCACAGTGAAATAACACCTCACACCTATTAGGATGGCTAGTGTCAAAAAAAAAAAAAAAAAAAAGATAAGAGATAACAAGTGTTTGTGAGGATGTGGAGAAATTAAAATCGTTGTGAACTATTGGTGGGATTGTAAAAGTGTGCAACTGCTAAAGAAAACAATATGAAGTTTCCTCAAAAAATTAAAAATAGGACTACCATATTACCGAGCAATCCCACTTCTGAACACATATGTAAAAGAATTGAAATGAGGATCTTGAGAAGATATCTGTACTCCCATGTTCATTGTAGTGTTATCCACAATAGGCAAGATATGGAAACAACCTAAATATTCAACGGTAGATGAATGGATAAAAAAATGTGGCACATCTATATCCAATGGACTATTATTCAGCCTAAAAAAGGAGGAAATCCTGCCACATGTAACAATATGGATGAATGTGGAGGACATTATGCTAAGTAAAATAAACCAGTCAGTGAAGTGGTTTTTAATTCTTGACCTAGCCAGAGGGCTATGATGGCTTCTCTGTTGCCCCTTGCCATGTTGAGCTACAAGTGGCTTTTTTTGTATCTTTTAAGGCTATGAATCTTGCTGACTATTCACCATGGAAATACTCCCTCCATCTCCTTAAAGATACTCCTTAAAGGGAATTTCCTGGTGGTCCAGTGGTTAGGACTTAGTGCTTTCACTGCCACATGGTGCAGCCAAGAAAAAAAACAAATAATAATTCTTAGAAGTGCTCCATTCTATAAACCTGTGATCCATAAATGACTTGAAATCTTTATCCTATAGGATTCAATGCTAGCAAAAAATAAAGTTTCTTTCTCTTGTTCATCAAAAGCCTCATTTCCTTTCTCCAACTACTTGCTTGTTTTATTCCCTCCATGAACCTAGACTCTAAAATCAGTAGGGCTTATTTAGGAGCTTCCTTCAGGATGATTTACTAGATCTTCACAGTTTGTCCTTTCTGGCTTTGAATAAAAAAAAATTGTTTACTCCTATTGTGTGTGGGTAGATAAATCTTTTCAACTTAGTAAATTCATCCTAAGAGGTAGGCTCTCTCTTTTATACATAATACAGCAAAAATGCTCAAAACTTTTGAGTTGAAAAAATACGTAAGGAATTGCAAAATGCTTGATGATATCTGAAATAGAGTTCAGAGCTGAATTATTATTTTAATTTACCATGCTGGCCACAGGGACATGTTGGACATTACCACATTGAAAGCAGCTTGTTTTTCACTTAAGTTCAGAAATGTTGCCTGATCCTTCTTTGAGTCTAACTTTGACAGCTAACAGGAAACATACTGCTCATTATTTAGCTAACATGAAACATGCTGCTCATTATTTAGCTTTTGTTTTCACTTCACTCTGTATTTATGAAACTTGGTTCCATTTTCCATGCCATTATTTATGAAAGTTTAGAAAACACTTCTGGTATCCTAGGATTCTTTAGGTAAGCATCCTTCTTAATTTGATTAATTCTTGGGACTGTTTTCTTCTGGCATTCACACTGAAGCAGTTCTATCCTTAGATTTATTCTCAATCTTGAAGTATTAAAATCCAGTTGTAGGGACTGTGTTTATTCACTCCTGTATTATCAGTGTCCAGTTCAGTACCTGGTAGAAATATGTTTAGTTTGCATTTGATGGTAACAAAATTTCCCCCTCTCTCCAAAAGCCATTATTTATATTTTTAGTTTTAATTACTTTTTATCATTTAAATAACCAACTTAACCTAACATTAAGAAAAAGTAATTAATCTGAGGAATTTGTTGGTTCAAGTGCAGAACAGTTTCAACCTTGGCAGTGTCAGGAGATGATACATGACTTGGGAGAACTTTTTTTAATGAGAGACACAACTAATACACGGAGAAAACAGGGACAGCTAAGACATAAAAATGTACCTATAGCATAGACATTGAATAAGGCCAAAAATTTGGACAGAAGGTGTATGTTTAAACCATCAAATAGAGAAAATAATTTCATGAGCTATCATCAGTTATTAAATTATAGCTGGTGTTCATTATAGAATGGTATTTTGTCCCGCACTACATCATGTAGAAATATGAAATTTGTATTTTTGTGTTGCCACCTTGGGTGGACAAAGTTTATGCTCCAAATAATGATTTATGTATTGATGATCTCAAATGCTGGTAAGGATGTGGAGCAACAGGAACTTTCATTCATTGCTGGTTGGAATGCTAAATGATGTAGCCACCTTGGAAGACAGTCTGCTGGTGTCTTACAAAACTAAATTTATCAAGAATAAATTATGATGAAATAGATATTCTAAACAGACTGGATATTAGTAAAGAGATTGAATCAGTAATCAAAACAAAGCAAAAAGTCCAGGACGAGATGACTTCACTGGTGAATTCCACCAAACATTCAGAAAATAATTAATACATATCCTTTTCAAACTCTTCCAAAAAAATAGAAAAGGAGGGAACTCTTCCAAACTCACTTTATGCGGTCAGTATTACCCTGATACCAAAACCGGACAAGTATGCCACAAGAAAAGAAAATTACAAGCCAATATCCTTGAACATAGATGTAAACATTCTCAACAATTATCAACAAACTGAATTCAACAGTACAGTAAAAGGGTCATACACCATGATCAAGTGGGTTTTATTCCAGAAATGCAAGGATGATTCAACATCTGCAAATCAGTCAATATGATACATCACATTAACAAAATGAAGGATAAAAATCATATGATCATTTCAATAGATGCAGAAAAAGCATTTGACAAAATGCAACATCAACTTTCGAAAAAAATTCTCCTCAACAAAGCAAGTATAGAGGGAATGTACCCCAACATAATAAAGGCCATATATGACAACCTTCAGCTAACTCAATGGTGAAAAGCTGAAAGTTTTTCCTCTAAGATCAGGAACAAGATGAGGGTGCACACTCTTGTCACTTCCATTTAACACAATACTGAAAGTCCTAGCCATAGCAATTAGGCAAGAAAAGAAATAAAACGCATTCAAATTGGAAAGGAAGAAGTAAAACTATTACTATTTGCAGATGGCATGATATTATACATGGAAAACCCTACACACTCTGTGAAAAACTATTAGAACAAATAAATTCTGTAAACTTGCAGAATACACAATCAATTCACAAAAATCTGTTGTATTTCTATACACTAATAATGGATTATCAGAAAGAGAATTTAAGCAAACAATTCCATTTACAATTGCATCAAAAAGAATAAAATATTTCAGAAAAATTTAACCAAGGAGGTAAAAGTCCTGTATATTGAAAACTACAAGACATTAATAAAATAAATTAAAGAAGACACAAATAAATGGAAAGATATTCTGTAATCATGGATTGGAAAAATCAGTGCTGTTAAAATGTCTATACTGCCCAAAATAATCTTTGTATTCAATGCAATTCCTATAAAAATTCCAATGTCATTTTTCACGGAAATAGAATAAGTGATTCTAAAATTTGTACGGGACCACAAAAGACCCCAAAGAGCCAAAGCAATCTTGAAAAAGAAGAACAAAGCTAGAGGTGTCATGCTCCTTGATTCCAAACTATATTCCAAAGCTACAGAAACTAAAACACTATAGTATTGGCATAAAAACAGACACATAGATCAATGGAACAGAATAGAAAGACCAGAAATAAACAGGAGACAAGTGTCTACAATGAGGAAAGGACAGTCTCTTCAGTAAATGGTGCTGACAAACTGGACAGCCACATGTAAAATAATGAAACTTGACCACTTTCTTACCCCATGCACAAAGACCAACCCAAGATGCATTAAAGACTTAAACATAAGACCTGAAATCGTAAAACTCCTAAAAGAAAACATAGGTTGTAAACTCCTTCACATAGGTGGTCTTGGTGATAATTTTTTGAATCTGGTACCAAAAGCAAAAGCTACAAAATCAAAAATCAATAGTGGGAGTACATCAAACTTAAAAGCTGCTGCACAGCTAAAGAAACTATCAACAAAAAATAAAAAAGCAAGTTGCTGAATGGGAGAAAATAATTGCAAATCACATATCTGATGAGTAACTGATATCCAAAATATATAAAGAACTCATACAACTCAACAGCATAAAAACAAACAAGTGGATTAAAAAATGACAGAAGATCTGAATAGACATTTTTCCAGAGAAGACCTACAGATGGCCAACAGGAACATGAAAAGGTGCTCAACATCACTAATCATCAGGGAAATACAAATCAGAACTACAATATGATATCACCTTACAACTGTTAAAATGGCTATTATCAAAAAGACAAGGAGCAACAAATATTGGCAAGGATGGAAGAAAAAAGAACCCTTGTACACTGTTGGTGGGAATGTAAATTTGTTCACTTGCTATGGAAAACACTATGGAGATGCCTCAAAAATAAAAACAAAAATAGAACTACTATATGACCCAGCAGTTCTAGTTCTTGGTATTTATCCACAGAAAACGAAAACACTAAGATGAAAAGATATGTGCAACACTTTTGACAAGAGCCAAGATATGGAAACTACTTAAGTGTCCACTGATGTATGAACAAATAAAGAAATTGTTTTATATATATATATATATGTAGTAGAATATTGTTAAGTCATAAAAAAGAATGAAAGCTTGCTATTTGAACAGCATCAATGGATCTTGAGGGCATTAAGCCAAGAAAAATAAGCCAGACAAAGACAGATACCATATGATTTCTCTGATATGTAAAATCAAAAACAAAACAGAAACAAACAAGAAAAACAAGCTGCGAGATACAGAGAACAGATTAGTGGTTGCCAGAATTGGGGGCTTGCCAGTGGGAAGAATAGGCAAAGGGTATCGAAAGGTTAAAAAAAACTAAACATTCTCTTATTATACAATCAAATAATCCTGCTCTTTAATATTTATTCTAAGGAGTTGAAAATCTATATCTACATTTAAAAGTGACATGTGGATATTACAGCACCTTTATTCATAATTGCCAAAATCTGGAAGCAACCCTGATGTCCTTCAGTAGCTGAATAGATTTTTAAAAATTGTGGCACATGTAGACAATGGAATATTACTCAGTACTAAAAAAAAATGAAAATTTCTAAAAGGAAATTTCTAAAAAGAAATGAACTATCAAGCCACGAAAAGACATAGAGGAATCTTAAATGCATGTTACTAAGTGAAAGAAGCTAATCTGAAAAGGCTACACACTGTGTGATCACAACTATATGACATTCTGGAAAAACCAAAATTATGGAGACAATAAAAAGAGCAATGGTTGCCAAGGGTTGGGGTTGAGATGAGATGAATAGGCAGACCACAAAGAATTTTTAGGGTAGTGAAAATACTCTGTATGATATCATACATTTGAATACATGTCATTACACATTTGTCCAAACCCACAGAATGTACAAAAAGAGTGAAAAGAAATGTAAACTATGGACTTTGGGGGATTGTGATGCATCAATGCAGATTCATCCTTTGTAAATGTACCGCTCTGGTGGGGGATATTGATCATGGGGGAGGCTTTGAATGTGTGGAGGCAGGGCATATGTGAGAAATCTTTTTACTCTTCCCTAAATTTTGCTGTGAACCTAAAACTGTTGTTAAAAAAAAAAAAAAAAAGTCAATTTAAAAAATTAGTGTGGCCTTGAATAAAAACCTCTATTTATTTTAGATGAAACTTATTAATTAAGCTGTTCAAAACTTCTCTATCCTTTCCATTTTTTGTCCACCTTATCAATCAATTACTGATATAGTCCTTCAATGCTTATTTTACTTTATTTGAGATTATCTAATTTGTTTTTATTTAAACATGTTTAAAATTATTTTATTTTCCTGTGGAGTTGGATCTTTTATGTTTACATCCCACCCTTTTTATCTTGGGCAAAACTTAATCTATTTCATTTGCTGTTAATATTTCTACACAACCCTTCATTTGATGATATTTGCAGTCAAATGTTCTGTCACTGAGCTATACCCACTTGTTTGATGATATTCATTAGCTCACTATTCATTTGACTTCACTTCTCAAGGTCCCTGTATTTCTTGAAATGTCAAATATCTGTATTTTCTTAAAATTCAGTCTGACAGTCTTTAACTGGAAAGTTTATTGAATTTATTGTGATATTTTAGATATATTTGGACTTATCTGTTCCATATATTGTATTCTTTCAATTCTTTTTATTCCTTTGTTGCTTCTTCCTGTCATCCTTTGTTTCAATTTTCTAGGTATTTTTTCTTTGTTACATTTTCCCCCTTTATTCTTTTAGAGAGGAGAATTATGTTCTTCATGTCTATAACTTTAATAATAATTTGAATAGTAATCTTAATAAAGCCTAAATTTAATCAGCATCTTTAACTTCTTTTTGAACAATAAAAATATAAATTTAATATAGTGTACAATGGATAAAATAATTACAATGATCCTCCTCTAACTTTTAATCTGTTGTTGTTCAGTAATCTAGTTCTAATCTGTTTTCAACCCAACAATTAGACATTAATGTTAATTTATACTGTAAATATTGGATCAGTTTCACTATATTATTTACAATGTTTATAGCCATCTGTCATTCTTAAATGTTCATTCTTTCATCTGAGAACATTCTTCTTCCTAAATGCATTCCTTAGAATTTCCTTTACTGTATGTATTTTGGTGGTACAGTTTGTTCTTCTGAGAATGTTTTTTATTTCATCCTCTTTCTTGAAATATAATGCACTATTGTCACAGGTTGAGTTGGCCAAAACACAAACTCTGATATACAGATAAGTGTACAATAGTATTGTTAGGAATTCTGGAGTTAACACCTGTGAGAGGAAAGGGAAGAAAATGGGATTAAGGAATGGGAGAAGTCAAGCTTCAGTGGAAGCTTCAGTCAACCTTAGAGAAGTTAGAATGGTGGAATGTCCCTTTAAAGCTATTTCTAGTTGATGGGATACCAAGATTTTGAACCTTGGCTATGTTCTGCACGAGAAAGAAGCTGTGACCTCAGTAAAGCAGCTTTCATCAGCTGAGACAACGCCCAAAGGGGACTAAGAGTTCAAAGCTGTCTTCCTGAAGCATTCTCAGGAGCTGGTATGATAAATCCTTTATTCTTGCAGAGGGATCTCCACAATTCTTTTCAGTGACCTCTCACAATTGTGCGTAAAATTTTATGTTAACAGTTGTTTTCTACTATTACATAGAACTATGCGATGGATTTTTTGGTTTGTTTGGAATCACAGAACATGATTCCATTGTATTCTGGCTTCTACTGTTGCTGTTGAGAAAAGAGAAATCCATCTAACTGTTTTATTCTAACGGACTTACTCTTTGTATCTGGCTACTTTTAAAATTCTCTCTCTCTTTCTCACTCTCTCTCTCAGAAAACTTTATTTTTTATGTGTGTGTTCTGCAGTTACATTATGATGTTGCTAGCTGGGGAATATTTTCATTTATCTTGAAAGCAATTTGGAGAGCTTTCTAGATATAAGTATTTGTGGTTTTTTTTTTCCTTTTTCACAATTACAGAAACATTTAAGCAATTGTCTGAATTTTTTACTTATTGTTTCATGTTTTCTCTCTGTTATAGTCTTCTGCAACTCCAAATATATGTGGTAAAATGAACTCTATCCTGATATTTTTTATGATGCCTTTCTTATTTTCCTTAGCTTTGTCTTTTGGATTGCATTCTGCATAGTTGATTTTGCTCTATCTTCTTTTCATTAGTTCTCTTTAGCTGGGTTTATTTATTGTTTAGTCCATCCATAGAGTTTTTAACTTAAATTATTATTTATTTCCAAAAGTTCTATTTTATTTGGCAAAGCTGATTTGTTTCCTGTTATTCCATATCATTTTTTTCTCTTTTAGTTTTCAAAACAATATGCATGGTTACTTTATATTCTGTGTCTGGTAAATCTTATATCTGATTTTGATATGAACTTGTGAACTTTTCTCTACCTTGTCTGTTAGCTTTGATACATGGGAGCATCGTTCCATGGAATGCTTGATAAATTAATTGTGAACTGTCTCACAATTTTCCTTAGAACTTTTTGGAATTTTTTTGAAGAGTAGATTGAAGTACAGTTTCTTTAGAGAGCATCTGCCTTGTTTCTGCTAGTCAACTAAGTGGCACGTTAAATCAAAATCTGTTATTTTTTCAGACTGCATAGTTAGCGTGAATTTGGGTTTTAAACACTGAAAATGATGATTCTGTGTTTGCGAGTTCCCAGGGAAGATCTTTCCCATCAACTCAACATCATGTTTATGAAAGATGATTGTCCTTCAAAGTGAGATTTATTTGTCATTTATCTTTACACTGAGACTGTAACTATTCAAGGTCTCAACTTTATACCCAGTCTCACTTTAAATTGGAGTATGTTATTATATTTCTAATATCGGGAATAGACACTAGATCCTGCTCTTAATATCCTGTGCAGTCCCCAGATTAGAAGCTTACAACTTCCAGGTTTTGGCAAAAACATGGTTTTGGCTCCTAAATGCTTTCTAAGTGTCCTGTATTCACTTTGTTTCTGGGATCTATGGATTCATTATTTTAAATGTCCAGTGATTCATTTTTAAAAAGTACACACACACAGACACACACACACATATCTATCTACATATTCTAATTTTGGATATTTCAGTAAGAATGATAATTCAGTTATCTAATCAACTATGTTTTTTGCAAATGTTAAGTTCCACACATCAATATAAATATCGATCTAAATCCTTCAAATATTCTTGAAATTATCTTTTTTATGGATGAAACAAAATATTTGTTTATTTTGTCAAATAATAGGATGACCTTCATCAGACTTTCCAAATACTAATTCAAATATCTCCTTATATAATTCACTGAGAATCACTGATTTTTAGGTTACCTCTTTAAAATTTTCTGAATTCTAAAAAACAAAAAGTATTAGTTTCAATTCTGCTGATAGTCTAATAATACATATTATAAATTATTAACAAACATGAAACCATTACATAATAAAGTTCAGAAACTAGCTTTAAAATGATTGTGGGAGTATGATAAATTTGACATGGAAATCCAAAATTCTCAAAATAGCAGTCTATCCTTCTAGCTTCATATATTTGGCCTAAGATAAAATAAAGAGAATTCACACTAAGTTATGTAATAAAGCATAAGTAATTACCATTTCACACTTCTCAAAATTATGTAAAATTTGTAAAAATATGTGTATAGTTAGGGTGATGTGTATATTTAAAAATAGTAATAGGAAAAAAATTCAAAATAATAAGTGTCTTTATTTCAATATCCTCACTCTTAAATTCAGATTATTGAACTATGCATCAAATTTTAATGTAACTCTAAATAATTGAAAGAATGAAGTACAAAGAAATAAGAAAATTTAAGCATACCATGCTGCAGTGTCCTATGCTACAAGGAAACTCTAGATTGAACTCTAGGAAGTCAAGAAATGTAATGAGTAAGGTATTGGCATTCTGACCTCCATCTTCTTCAGAAGAAACAGCTAGACATTTACATCATGATATTTCTACTTTATACTGTGATAGTATTTTGCTTCATCCTTCCTTCATGAGTCATGTCCAAAATGGCAGAGCTACTTAACACTTTCACTAGATAGTTATAACCTTTGAAAATTACTTCTGTCTCATGAAGATATATAAAAATGCAAATAGGAGACAGATTTTAGAATTTCTAGTAAGAGAGTATTGCAAACAAGCGATTTGAAATTCCAAATACTTTGTCGTGTAGAGTTTGGCTGCAGTCAAATCTTGAAGAGACTGTTGTAAATGCATAAAGAATGTTGGTAACTCATGTAAGCAGAAAGTAGGAACTGCAGCGGGCAGAGCTCTTCCTCTGAAAGGCAGATGTGCTGTGTGGTAGTTTATGTTGTAAAGTCACGATATTAAGTTAGAGGAGGGGTATCTCAACTGGCATATGGAGAATAAATCTGGGGAATCTAAAGCAGGACATTTTAAAGTTTGAAGAAGCATGTATGTAGACAGTAGTGTTAGGAATTTATACTAACACATAACTGGAATTCAGAGAAAGACTCCAGTCTGTGGAGGGGAAGGTAGAATTAGCAATAATAAGGCCTAAAATGTACTTGCACATAACAGATTACTGTGGTAGAAACTTGCTGTCAGGAGTAGAAAACAGTATCCCATAAACCAGAGTGTAAGGTGGGAATGGGATTAACGAAATAGAACAAAAGCCCAATAATCAGAATTGAGGTATAAAGAGCAAAACTATATTAGCATATAGATTGCTGATTTTTAACATTAGTCTCTATCAGGCTGGAGCAAGATACCAAAATGAAAGCCTGTAGAACCAAAAGCAGTATATTTGAGTGAAATGGTGAAGTACAAGACAACAGGGCATGATGGGAACTGAATGAACCCCAGGGTGCATGCCTCACAGGAAGGGGCAGCATGTAGGCCCCGTAGACAGGTCTTTTTTTTTTTTTTTCTAGAGAAAATATCTACTTTGTTTTTTCTTCATACATCTTATGACAATTTAATTTTGACAGTTAAATTATTTTTTTCAGGCTCAATTCTCTTCTACTCAGTTCCCACTTTGTTTCCTCTAAACTAGAGATTGTCATCTTGCTTCTTTTTAGGGTCAGGGATGTTTTACTGATGGCAGAGACTGGAAAGAGGCTCGTTCTAGAGCTGGGTACCAAGGGGACTTAGATGTGGAGAAAGCCAGCATTCAAAGCCTGCAAATGTAGCCATGCCTGACAAAAAGCACTTATGTCTATTTAATGTTTTAAATTTGGAAAATCACTATTATAAGACACAAACTATTTAATCATCTCTAAGTCCTTTTGTGGTAAATAGTGTTCTTACCATTTTTAGCAAACAAGAAATTTGAAGTTCAGAAGATGAAGTGACTGATTCAGATCTTACAGGCAGCAAATGGAAGGCTGGACTCAGCTCAGTGCTTCCAAACACTGCCCAGTTTTCCATGTGCTCCTACACACTGACCTCTCAGAGGCAGGCAGAGGAAGAGTTACCCTATAGCATCCTGAATCACAGTGATTTCTCCTGTGAATAGCAGAATCTCCTCTCAAACTGGCCTAAATCACAGGACTTTTATTGGGTTCGCATAATTATGGCTCTGATTCCATTTCTTTGGGAGGGTTTCTATTGACTTCAGCTTCCTTTTTAGGTTGGCTTTATCATCAGGTAACTCCCTTTATGGTTGCAGGATGGCTATTGAGCAACATGCTCCCACATTCACCTCTAGGAAGAGAGACAAACTGTAACAATCACAAACTACCATGGCTCCATAGGCAAAATTCCCTGAACATTTTATGGGTTGAAAATGGCTTAAATTAGTATACATCTGAGCCAAATGCAGGCAAGAGGAATGAATAGACTAATCAAGTCATGCTACTGGGTAGAACAGAGTCAATTCCCAAAATTTAATTGCGGCTGTGTAATGCAGGATGTGTGAAATGGAGCTCGGAATGTCCATTTCAATAAGCACAATGGGTCCCTACAGCATGAAGCAGGCACATTTTGGCTGATGTGCATAGCCCCTGGTTTTGCTATAAGCATGGTTACTTCTTGATAAAAGTAGCATTTTCTGTATTTCAGAAGTCTTTTAGCCTTGAAGCTATCCCAGAATTCAGAGATTTCCTTCTTTTGACTAGAGTCACATTTGACCTAGGATTCAATAAGTATTTTTCAGTCAGACTCATTGAAAAACCATCAGCTATTCTGGAGTCATATTAACCACCCCAAGAGTTGCTGCCCTGTGCTATTTGAAAAGAAATAGATCTCACTTTCCAAACCAAGATCAAAGCAATTTAGGAAGATATCCATGCAATTAAATTCAACAAATATTTACCGAATAATACTTTGCTTCAGCAGTTGGTAATGACTCACACATTCCTTTTGTGCTGTGTTAATATATCTATATGCATTTGTTGTTGCACTTGTTGATTGCTCAGTAAATAGTTTTTGTTTGTCTGTTTATTTGTTGTACCTGTATTTATAGATTTTTATCTTTCAACCTAGATTTAACCAGGCTTAGAAAACACCCTTCCTCCTCACCAATATCCTGAACATAGTACTCTTCCTCTGGCAAAAAAGCAGAAATCTTACTGAATACACAGAAAGGTAGCATTAAAGGGATTGGATGTATGTTTAAGAAATGGGTTTTGGGATGAAAATCTTGTCCTTTACCCATCTCTTGTCAAAGCTTTAACTTTTCTGCACATGCACTCCAGGCTTGATCCAAGTGCCTTGTGTGTCAATATCAATAGTATTTCCTTGAAAAATAATCTGGACCTTTTCTTTTTCCATCCTGAAGTGGATGAGATAGTGCATTTTTGGATATTAACAATGCAAGGATCTTTGCTGCCCTTTTTCTTTGCCATTTAACCCAGTTCCGCCTTAGTACTTTGAGAGAGAAATGGGATTTTATTTAGAATTCTTCGGTTTCAACATCACTAATAGTAGAGATCTATAAACCTTCGGGAAGGGAATGTGCAAACTTAACATTTTTTGTTTTGCTGGGGGAAGAGGTTATAATATTTTTTATCTTGCTCAAATATTCCTGAGCATTGTTCATTTTTTTTAAACAATAAATAAGCAAAGATGCCCTCAAAACAATTAAAGGCTAACAAGCTAAATATGCTGTTTGCAGTTTTTACTTAAAGACTCTGGAAAGCATAAAAACATTATATATGGGACAAAGAAATAAACACTTTATAATCTTGGAATATTTTCCATGGTGTAAAAGCAGAGAATTTCTCACTCTTTTCCAAGTTAATTTATATTTCATAGATCTCAAGAGAAGAAGAAAAGTTGAAACACTAATGAAGAATTTAAAAGTCCAGAAAAATAGTATATCAGTCCAGAGTTGCCCTTTTATGGTTTTAAAGGAGTTATTTTTCGCTGTGTCTTCAACTACATAAAATTTGATTTGGCATTTAAACTTTAAATAAATAAACTAGCTTTACAAATTAGAAATAAATTTTAACAAATAGGATTTTAAAATGTCAGATCCATCATAAGATTAAATACTATCCTGAGAAATATGGAAGAGATTCTTATAGCACAAATGAGAGTAACTAATATGAATTACAAAAATACATTTTTCACCTATTATGAGCAAGGTATTGTAGTAAGGTTTTTATAGAAATTGCCTAGTTAAAACCTCTCCACAACCTCATATGGCAAGTATAATAATTCCTATGTAGCACTATTTAGATATATTCAATTTCTTAGGAGACATAATCCCCTTTTATACAGACATATGCTTTGTTCAGTTAGCAATATGATTAGTCACTAGTGGTGTGGTAACAAATAAGACCCTCTCCCAATAACATGTGAGAGGATAACAAATTTTCAGTACAGTGATGACCTCTGTACTTTTATTTGACTGATTATGGTTTGGAATGGAGGGCAAGAACTAATTTTTAATAATCAATTCATAGGATTATTAGATAGGACAGGGAAAGACAGGAGACGATGACTTGCAGAGAAAAGATCTTAGTGAAGAAGAAGGAAGCCATGAAATAGCAATTTGAGTAAGATTTTTCTGTGTGGTGTGTAACATGAAACCTGGTCACATATCCCCACAGTACCTTCAGTAAACTAAGCACTCTTGTTAATGTATGAAGGAGCTGGATCCATTTGATGGGTAGAATGCTAACAGTTGATATTTAGTGAATTCTTATCCTGAGCCAAATATATGATCACATTTGTTCCCCCAAACAATGTTTTTAATGGTTGGATGGAGAAACTGATTCTTTGAGAGGTTTCATCGTTTGTCCAAGTTTACGAGTTGGTAAATGGTGGAGTGGGGATTTAAACCAAGGCCTTGTGACTCCTGAGATGACGTTCTTAACTATTAGACAATGCTGCCATTGTGAGTCGGGGTTGAAAACAAGAACTGCTCACATGATCCTGTCACAACTGGTAGATGATTTTATTACAGATGATGAAACTGAGGCTTAAAGAGATTAAATAGCTAGCATAAGATGACTTAGCTAATGTAGGGAAGGATCAGAATTCAAGCATCAAATTCAAAAGCCCCTCAATTTTCCATTCACCACATTTTAGATAAATGTGTTAATTTTTCTTAACAAGGCAACAGTTCTATTCCCTTAAAAAGTATTCATTGTAACTTTGGTCTAGTTGATTTGTCTGGGTTAATTTATACTTATAATAGTTCCTCCAATAACAAGTTTATCTCCAATTTTGAGGTTTGACTACTAACAGCTTTAAAGACCCACCACTCCCCTCCCCCTCCTGCCCCACATCTACGAAAGCTGATGTAAAGCCCAGATGCTACCTCCTTTGGTACCTGCAAGGTCAACCCATGCAACTGACATCACAGAACACTTGAGAACCTTCATCAAGCTAACCACCCCTAATCACTGTAAATATCAAGCCACTCTACTTCCCTAGCTCTCTAAAGACATTTTTTTGACCAGCTTGGGAGCCAGCACTGTTTTCCTCAGCCAGCTTCTTAATGGGTAAATAAAGCTTTTCATGTCTTCTTGGTGAGTGTGTGTTTGTGGTGTCATCAGTTTTGACTTTAGAATCAAACCTTAGATGGAGATCCATCTTGTCTCAACAGAATTACTTCAATAGTTTCCAATATATATATTTAAAACTCAAGCAGAGGGACATCCCTGGTGGTGCAGTGGTTAAGAATCCACCTGCCAATGCAGGGGACACGAGTTAGAGCCCTGGTCCAGGAAGATCCCACGTGCAGCGGAACTAAGCCCATGAGCCACAACTACTGAGCCCACGTGGCACAACTACTGAAGCCTGTGAGCCTAGAGCCCATGCTCTGCAACAAGAGAATCCACCTCAAGGAGAAGCCTGCACACCGCAATGAAGAGCACCCCCAGCTCGCCACAACTAGAGAAAGCCTGCGCGCGGCAACGAAGACCCAACGCAGCCAAAAACAAACAAACAAATAAATAATAAATATTACATTAAAAAAAAAAAACTCAAGCAGAAAAAAAGTTGCTGGAAGAATATATGGTAGCTTATAATATTAACAGAAGGCTGGAAAACCAGGCTCAGAAGTTGGGTAACTACCAAGAGCATCTAGGTAGCAGGAAAGAGAGCCAGCATCATGCCTCAGGGACAATCTAGTTAGGATTTTGCTGCTGGCCCTAATACCACTGACTACTTATCACTGCCTCCATTCCTGAACTCTCACAGCACTGATTGCCAAAGCTGCATGGAAAAGTCTCCCTATACCCATATCATTTGGTCACTTTTCAAGATTCAAACCTGGAGGTGTGAGTAATTATCAGAGCCCTAGTTTCCACACTCTAGTCAGCTGCAAAGCTGGGAGAAGGTTTAACTGACTTCTTCTGATTTAATAATGTCTCCTATTAAGATATGCACAATTGATGATAGCCTCAAAGTAGAAATGTTGTTCTGATTCTGGGTAACGTAAAACTATGTAAAGCACCCTTTCTTCATTTGGGAGCTAGAAGGAAGAGGAAAATCAATGAAAATTGATTATAATATTACTATTACCCATATGGATGGTACTAAGTCTATATCTCTAACCCAAATATCTCTCTGTAGATTCAGTCTTTCATTTCAATTTCCCTTTGGGATATTTACATCCAGATTCTCTTCTGCAAGTTCAAAGTGAAAATGCCAGAGACCTAACCATCGTCTCCCAAAGCCGGCTCTTTTCTAAGATTTACCTATTTCTGTAGGCTACCTTGTCTTCTAATCACATCACTGCCACCATGGAGTTGGCTTTCTTCCTTGTGGCCTGTGTCACCAAAGATTGTCAATTGCTCCACAACATTTTTATTTATAAAATTGTTATATACTTATTATAATCAGGTTCATGCATGTCAGAACACATAAACCAAACTATTATAATCAGATTGATGCATATCAGAACACACAAACCAAATTAGATTTTACCGTATCTGGCTAAAGATAATTTTGACCAAGGGCTTCATTGAATTCGTGTGTTTGTATCTTCAAACTTTTTAATGAAATACATTCTTTGAGGAGAAATATACGACCCCAATTGGAAGAGAAATTATTCTATGAGAATTTCAGGGGGTATTATTAGGAATATAACCAAGAAGAGGTAAACCTCACAGCTTTTCACCAATTGGAAATAACTATAATATTTTGACTTCCTTTTAAAAGATTAATTTGCTTAGGTACTGTATCAGATACCTCTTCTACACTACTTTCTATCCATTCTGCATCACCCATTTCTGGCGTTTTCAGCCACTGTTCCCAGCCTTGCCATTGTTGCTCATTAACTGACTCCAGGAGGTCTTCAAAAAGTGTCACACATGCACCCCCTCCTCACAACACACACCTCTCATTCACTGCCCTGGGGCTTACCTAGTGATGCTGAAGTGTGAGATGTTAGGGGATATGCTCAGTGCCTACAACTTGGAAGTAAGGGGAAATTAATGCCCCACAGATAAATTCCTGACAATAGAATACCAGACTGGAGAACAGATTATTCTCACTTCCTTCCCAACTATCATTTAAGTAGTGGTCTTTCTATATTTTTTAGAAGATAGTCCCATGAGATCAAGCAAGCTGTTGTGCATATAGTAAGTGCATGTGATTTTGCAATACACTCTTGTACTGGCTCTCCCTCCATTCCTGCTTCACTCCCTTTTCCCCTAACTTGCTTCTATAGGTTTATAACTCACTACATTAATAAAGTGGAAGCCCATGCTTCAAACTTTGCTTTCTGGTCAACCCAGGCGAATATAGATGATTGCACTGTCTCTTTCATAAATAGTCAGAGATTATTTAGGAGAAACTGGGCTTAGAGAACAAAATCATATGGAGACTGCCAAGGCCAAGATGGGGATAGGAGGTAGGGAAAATTTGTTTCAGGAAGCAAAAGTTTGAAAGTATACTGTTTATGATAGAAATTATGTATCTATGTTGATAAACTATAGTTAAAAAGGAATTAATCTACTGGAGAGGCTAAAGTAGGAAATGTTTATGGAAGCTTTGTTTCCTAGGCACCAAATTGCTCATATTTACATTACCTTATGTGGAGACAACAAATTTGATACTTTCAGTGACTAGAAGTAGTGGCAAAGTACAGCGCTAAAGCCAGATTTCCTTTTTAGAATAATTTTCTTTCCTTTTTTTCTTTTTTTAAAATTAATTAATTAATTAATTAATTAATTAATTAATTAATATTTTAGCTGCGTCAGGTCTTAGTCGCGGCATGCATGCAGGATCCAGTTCCCCGACCAGGGATCGAAACCCGGCCCCCTGCATTGGGAGCGTGGAGTCTTACCCACTGGAGTCTTCCCAACCAGGGAAGTCCCTAGAACAAATTTTATATTTTCAAGCTGTCAATCACATGAGTGAACATAAATCAACAAAATAGAAAAGGGACATTATGTAACAAAACAATTGCCACTTAGTATTGCCAATGAGTTTGCAGAAATCTTTATCCAAGTTTGCAAATTATGACTTATCTTTGATTTATTTGCTTGAGATCTGTGATATTATTGAGATTTTAGACACATCTATTCTTTCACAACTATCTTTTTGAAATGTTCTGGGACTGCTTGCTTGTACAAGTTAGTGAGAAAACATAATTAAATGAAGTGTAATGAAAAATAATTCAAGTTTGGAAACCTGAGTTTTTTCTTCTTATATTATAGTTGAAACATTTATCATAGTACAATTTTAATCCTTATAAATCTGTACTTATATAGAAAAGTATCTTTCTCATTATCCTAGTTGCTAAAATTTTATATGGCAAACTCTTTAAAAACTTTACATAAGAAAGATGGGGCTGAATTTCTTTAAAGGACAAATGTTCTGATTTCTAGTAAAAAAAGAAAGAAAAAGAAATCTTACATAGAAATCCATCCATAGGTTCAGTCATTTTTGAAATACATTCTTGAAATTAATCTTGGCATTAAAAATTTAAGACTAAATTTACTCTGAAAAGAAAGTAGCAAGTAAATGGGACAGAAAATAGCTTTTCAAGATATAAAAAAAATCCTACATTTTAAATTTCTGGCATGTCTTAATATTAACATTTATTGAGACAGTATTTGGCTTGACAGAGGTCCCATGTGACTTACCTCCTAGTCATGCAAAAAGTGGCATATAATATTAGACAAATATATGTTGAATTTGATGTACTTAATGGGGAAAATAATTGGACAGAATATAAAAAGCACTAACACTAAAAGAAAAAAGTGATAAATTATATTTCACCAACATTTAAAATAGTTTCTCACCAAAAGGCAAGGAATAATCCATACACTGTGAAATATATTCAGATATATAAATTACAAAAAGGACATATCCAGAATATGTACATAATCCTACAAATAAACAATAAAAAGTTGGATAACCCAGTAAAAAAAAAAAAAATGGCCAAAGACTTGAAGAGACACTTCACAAAAGGTAAGTGAATGACCAATAAATATATAAAAAGGTGGTCAACATTTTTATTAATAGTCATTGAGGATATGTACAAAAAAGTGACGACAAGATACTATTCACACCCTAGAAAGGCTAACCAAAGGAAAACAAAAAACGAAAACTAAAAATATCAAACGTTATCAAGCATGTAGGCCAGTTGGAACTCTCAAAAACTGCAGTTGGGTGTTATATCAGTTTGCTAGGGCTGTCAAAATGAAGTATTGCAAAGTGGAGGCTTACACAACAGAAATCTGTTGTCTCAGTTCTGGAGACCAGAAGTGTGAAGTCAAAGTGTTGGCAGGGTTGGTTCCTTTTGAGAGCTCTGAGAAAAGGATCTCCTTCAGGCCTCTCTCTTTGGCTTGTAGATGGTTATCTTCATGTTCATATGGCATTCTCCCTCTTTATGTATGTCTGTTTCTAAATTCCCCCTTTTTATAAGAATACCAGTCATATCAGATTAGGACCCACCCAATGATCTCATTTTAATTTAACTAATTACATCTGCAACTCCATTTCTAAAGAAGAACACATTCTGAAGTAATGGCAATTAGGACTCAACATATGAATCTTGGAGGTACACAATTCAACCCATAATAGGTATGAAAATGGTACAATCACTTTGTAGTACTGATTGTAGT
The DNA here is from genome assembly GCF_028021215.1 of Eschrichtius robustus. Lineage (NCBI taxonomy): Eukaryota > Metazoa > Chordata > Mammalia > Artiodactyla > Eschrichtiidae > Eschrichtius > Eschrichtius robustus. Next base: position 46,320,023 of record NC_090829.1, read on the forward strand.
TAAATATATCTCTACACTACAATCCAACAATTTCATACTGTAGATATGTACTCAAGATATGTGAAATCATATTTTGCCCAAAAGACTTGTAGAAAAATGTTTATAGCAGACTTACTCATAGTAGCTGAAAGCTGGAAATGGAAATGATCCCAGATATCCATCTACAAGAAAAAATGTTTAACAAACTATGAAATATCCATACAATGAAATATTACTCAGCAATTAAAATGGATGAAGTAAATACAACAACATGGATCATTGCAAAATCATTATGTTAAGCAGGTAAGTCAGGAGCAAGTCCTGGAAGGTGATGGAGGTCAGATAATGGTGAACAGTTATAACATCTTTCATACACAGGTGGTGAGAAAGGCAGATTCTGGGGATGCTTTAAAATCATAGAAGTTTCTTTCCAAACCAGTAAAGAAGAAGAAATGTAATTGGCTTATATAGTTAGAAAGCCCTCAATTTACTGATATAAGTAAATAATTTATCAACAGATTTTAAGAGCTAAAATGATTTGAATAGTGCCTCCTAAATTCCCACTAAAATATCAACTGCTTATAACTACAGGACAAAATGTAAAAGAACAAAATAAAATAGAATGTACAACATGTAATATTCTTTCTTTGGCTCATTGGAAGACTCTCAGTTGTCTAAGTGTTCTAATGATCACAGCCCCTGAAAGACTAATTTGCTAATTTGCAAAATAAATTTCAAGGTCCTTTCTTTCTTGCTTCAACTGCTCCTGATCAAACATTAAAAATATTTGCTGAAAAACGCTAACTTTAATTGAAAGGAAAGAAAGGGGAAAAAAAACCTCACAACCTCATTACCACAGCCATTATAGTGGTTTTGCTTTCCCATGTTTACATTTCAGCCCTTGTCCATTTGCAGACATAATTTTTTCCATATTATTAGACACAGCATAAATATAGTTAATGCTCCTTTTTCACTGACCAATATATTTATAAGCATTTTTCTATGCATTTTACTGTATGTTTAAGCAGAATATGTGCTGTGAAATCTGTGAATCCATAAAAAAATACACATCAAATTATAAGGCACTGTGGCAAAGATGATTAGTTTTCTACCCCAATATCATCTCTTCTCCTTAGGAAGTTAAAAAATATATACTTAGGAAAGCAAAGTATAATGCAGATAACGATTGTATTTCTCAGCCTCTCAGGAATTAAGGGTCATTAAATTTTGACCAATAAGAGGTAAGGAGAACTTTTCTCATGGTATTTCTGGTTATGATCTTTAAGCAGGAATGATCATTTCCTTTTTTACTTTTTTCCTCATTTGGGATTTAGACAGGATGGCCAAGTTTGAGAAAATCATCTTAAAATATCAAGCTAGAATGAGCCAAGATTCTGGAAGAGAAGGTCTGGATTGAAATGCCTTGAGAGATAAACAAGTTGTTCACCCATTATTGTTTTTTTGATTTTGATTTAGTTTTGTTTTGTCATATGTTGCTGAACCTAACACTAACAAATACAGGCCCAGTAAAATTCTTCAGCAAAAAAACATACATTGACACTTTGTAAGCTTCTAGAAATGCGTATGTTTAAAAAAATTCCAACAGTACAGAAAGGCATAAAACAATAATTAAAGCTATTCACTCTCCATTTCCTCCCCCCAAAATAATGTCTATTGAAAGTTTGTTTTGTTCCTCCAAATAAATATTTATTTGCTCATATGATAAAAAGATATAAGTACAGATGGATAACTAGCTATAAAAGTGCATCTTGACTGTTAGTTATTTTAGTTATTTTTATCTACATATATAGGCATTGATGTAGATATAAATACATACATATGCACATTTTTCCTGATCTTAGCAGCATTATACAGTACCTATTTATATGTTCTGAAGGCTGAGAAAAGTAGCTAATTTTCACTTTCTTCTATCCTCCCCCTCTTCTTAACCTCCTGGATTTCATTATGTTACATTTTTTCTAACATTCCTTCTATAACATTATATGACTACTTACAATTTTATTTCTTGATTTTTTCAGGTTGATTCAATACTTGTTAATTTTCCACCAAGTAAGTTGAGAAAATTAATAGAATTCTCTTAACTACTATTCTCCACTCCACTTCCCATTTTTTGTTTCTTGTCATTATGACACATATATAGATATATGATATTATGCTATATGTTATTATGACATATATACAATATATAGTGTATAACATTTAATGTCTGTAACCACAATTTATATAGTTTTATATATGAGTGATTTCAATACTGATCATTGTTCTTTCATCATGACTTATTTTGAGTTGCCTGGATTTTTCTAATAGTTATATCTAAAAAGGCTTTTATATTTGGAAATGTCTTGCTGCTTCCTCTATACATTAACACATTTGGATGAGCATAGCTTTCTTGGGCCTTCATAATCTCACAGTCATAACTCCATTGTCACTGGGGATTTAGTATAGATCATCCTGGCTCTGGAGAACCCTGAGGTATGGCTCCCCTTATTTCTCTCTCTAAATGTTTGAGAAGTTCTTTATTCTTGAAATTCAATGTTTGTCTCAGTACAGATGATTTTTACATCAGTTTTCCCTAAATTAGGGTGGGTGATTTCAATCTCAGAAAATCCAATTCTTCCTTAATTTCACGGAGAATTCACACAAATCTTTTGTCAAATTTCGCCCACACTGTTTACATTATATATGTCAAAGGCATCATTTTCTTTAACCTGGGGCCAGTTTTTTTTTTAATCTTTTAGTAATTCTAAAATATAAAATGATACTTGATTGTTGATTTATGCTCACAAGTAAAGGAACAGTTTGTTTTATGTTAGTAATTTTACTTCATTTCCTCCACAGTTTAAAAAGGTTGTCAGGTAAACAGAACTTAAACCTAAACAATTTATATTCAGAAATTTTTCTCAGGTTCTGAGAAAAGTGACACAGGTAATTTGAGGGGAAAGAGAGGTGTTTGCTTACTAAAAATGTCCTTATTCTACATTTTCATCTAATAGATAATTTGACTGGATATATAATTCTGGGTGGAAGTTATTTTCTCCCAGAGTTTGGAAGCGTTTACTCCATTTTCTTTAGCTTCTAGCATTGCTGTTGAAAAGACTTGTCTTTCTGTTTTTGGATTCTTTATATGAATAAATAATACTATTATTTCTCTCTGAAAGCTTTTAGAATAATTTATTTCTTTGTACTCTAAAATTTCAGGATCATAATATTTATATTGATCTTTTTTCATTTATTTTGCTCAGCAGTTAGTGATCATTTACAATTTGGAAATTCATGTCTCTCAGTTCTTAAGACATTTTAGCATTACTTGCTTCATATTTTTCTCTCCTTTTAGCTTATCTTTCTGGAATTCCTGTTATTTGTATTTGGAATATCTGAAATAGTTCTTTGAAACTTTTATCCTTACTTTCTTAATTTTCAATTTTCTTTACTCTCTCTTCTAGAAGATTCTTCAACTTTATCTTTCTTTCCTTCATTTATACTACAAAAGTATTGATTTCTCAGAGCATTTTTGTTGTTGTTGTTATCTGTGCTGTTTTATATGGCATCTTGTTTTTTCTTACAGATGTAATACTTTTACTGATGGAAAATGTTTGATCCTCTGTAGAGAATAAAACTCCAGATTTCTGAGAGCATAATGAAAGATAAATTCCCTGGCAGGGCAGACTGAGGGAGAGTCTTTAGGGGTCTAACCACTTCTTATTTATTTATTTATTTATTTATTTATTTATTCATTCATTCATTCATTCATTTATTTTTGACTGCGTCGGGTCTTCGCTGCTTTCTCTAGTTGCAGCGAGTGGGGCCTACTCTTCGTTGCGGTGCGTGGGCTTCTCATTGTGGTGGCTTCTCTTGTTGCGGAGCACAGGCTCTAGGCACGTGGGTTTCAGTAGTTATGGTGCGCAGGCTCAGTAGTTGTGGCTCATGGGCTCTAGAGCACAGGCTCAGTAGCTGTGGCGCACGGGCTTAGTTGCTCCCTGGCATGTGGGATCTTCCCGGATCAGGGCTGGAACCCGAGTCCCCTGAATTGGCAGGTGGATTCTTAACCACTGTACCCCCAGGGAAGCCCTCTAACCACTTCTTAAAAAAACTTTCAAACTATCTTGATTTAGTTTAGACTCACCCATCCCACCCTTGCATCCCAGCCTCCCTCCCCTTTCTGAGAGACACCAGATGCTAACAATCCCTGAGCCTTTAGATCTCTGTAGTGTAAACTGGGTTGCTTTATTGTTAACACCATGGATTTAGAATTGAGCTTTAGGATATGACTTCCTTGGGTATAAGTTACCATTCATAAACCTGTCTACAGCTCTTAAAATTGTTTTGATATTTCCTCTCTTGTTAGCTATGTCCTTTTAGGTGATTTGTGACTTAAAAGAAATTTTAGTAGCTATGAGGATGGAACAAATATAAATATGTGCCTTCATTCTATCTTCTTTCTCTAGATGGCCTCTTAATCAACTTTGTGATAAAAGATTGTTGACTACTTTTTAAAATTTAGTATTTACTTGTTGCTATTATTTGTAAAATATAAACAAATTTTAGAAGAGAGAAAATGTTAAATATAAGCAAACTGCCAAGATAATAAGAGGAGAAGAGAAAGAACCTGCTTAACATGAAGACATGCAAGTTTTCTCATCTTGAAGGTGAGGACTATGTGACTTGGGTTAGTAATGGCCATAGTAAGATAAACTGAATTCTTTAGGGTCTTATTTATATTTTCATATAAATATTAATTGTTTGGTTGAATTAAGCTCAAAGAAGTGGTCTAAACTGTTCTGATCTAAATTAAGAAAAATCCCTGATAATCTTTAAAATTTCCAAATGATACAATAATACTTAATGAGGATGAAAATAACTAGTGTCATTATTTATTTTGCCTACACAAGGTTTATGAAAATCACAAGAGAAAATGCTCTGAGTTGATCACAATCTGTTTTGTTTTTCCTTCCCCTTCACTTTCCCACTCCCACTGCCCCTTTCCCTTTCTCTTCTCCCTCTCCCAGTCCCTCTGCATCTTTTCTTTCTCAGACATGAATTTTGGCATCTGAACGTAAGTGCAAGTGGAATGTAAGAAGGAAAGAAGAAGCTGAATGTTATGGATTTGAAACTTCTTGACAAAACACAGCTGCTCATGTTGGAGGACATTTTATTGAAAACATAAATTCCCACAAGCAGCACCTGGAGTCCAGTAGTTTTCAAGCTGACAAGACTGTGTTGTGAACATTCTAACTGAATATTTAACAACTGTGGTAAATGTCAATTATGTAAATGGTAAAATGATATACTCTAGATTTATGGAGCACAAAATAAACTCATAGTGGGAAAATTTTCACATAAATAATTACTTGAGGAATTTTTTGTTTCTTGCATGCAATGTTCTAAAAAACTCAATAAACATGAGTGCAAACCACTATTTTCCATCAGAGAATAATTAAATACAGATGGAATAGAAACTGACAATATGATACTGAAGAAGTTAATAATGGAATTGTAATATTCTTAACCATAAAATAATATTATAGATATGATACTAATTTCTTCCTGTAAACTACCTGCTCCAACTCTCTCCCCACCCACAAATTGAAAGGAGCTAAGGATCTGTGCTTTATGAGGCTAACCATCTGGATAAGAACTGAAATTTTCAGTTGAAATTCTAAATGTTTACAAATATTTGGGTGCTTTTTGTTGAGTACACCACACCCATAACTTTTAAGTTTCTCTTAAAATTTTAATTTTCATCTGGGTATTGTTCTAAAACATTTCATTACTTTATTCAAAAGTTAATAATTCAACTGTTTTGTTTTTTGTTGACAAATATACACACATGGCCCAGACTCCTATTTAGCCTCATTATTAATCACATTTCTTTATGCCCCAGGTTCATAATGGATATGACTAGGAGTGTGTTCTCTGAGAGTATATTGAGGGCTTTTTCAAACTACAAATTCCACCCCAAGGCTGATAAATTCCTGGAAGTATGTAGCCCCCTTTTCCCAAAGTCTCCTAACCTCCCAACCTTAGCGGCACTGCACTAAAAATCAATTATGCACAAGAAAAATATCCTACGTCACACACAAAAAAGAAGTTATATATTGTTATTATTGCCTCAAGGTTAACTTCAATCCTGTGTATGTTATTAGGCATGAAACATGGTGGTTATGTTCAAAATATCATTAGATTTTTCAGATATAATTATTGATTGCCAGAAATACAGGGTCAGTGTATGCAAACATCACATATTTTCAACTTTTAACAGTACAAAACCAATTTTGAGTAATTGTATTTTTAAGTCATTAAGCAAAGAATTTTAGGTTTTGAAAATTTATGTAACTGAGTATATCTTTAAAAAGATATAAAGCCTAAAGATGATGGAACAACATGAAAGAAATCTGAAATTGCAGAAGAAATGAAATTCTGAAAGGTGAACTTAAATTAATCATTAGCCTAACAACAGCATTAGATCAAATTGATTGAGTGTTAGTTATATACCTGACACTGTTCTAGGTATTTTATGTGAATTAACCAATTTACTTCTCAAAGCAATTCTTTGATAATTTACTCCTAGAAGCAACCTTTTGACATTATTATTATTTTCTTCATATTAGTAGTGAAATATATGGCTATGTTAAGGCAATGGATGAGGAGAAAGGACAGCTTGTATCCAATTTTGGTCTTGCTTTTGGTCTAGGCACAATGCTCTGTTGCTTTTAAAATGAGATTTTGTGCCAAGAAGACTTGCATTTATCTTTCAGTTATAAAACGCTACAGATTTTAAGCTTTTCTGTCTTATGGATTGAGTGAAAAATAAGTTATTGTATTTAGGCAGTTTCTTGTTCTTGATTCAGACTTCATGGGCTGTACCTCAGGTTTTTCAAATTGCTAACATAATGATAATAATAATATTTTTCTCAGAGTATTGATTGGAAAAGGTAATGAGTTATTATAATGTTACTGAAGGTAAATATTTAGGATAGTGTTTGGTCTGCAACAAACACTCAACAAATTTGAGCTAATACTGTTTTTGACTAAATATCAGGATTTAAAGGTTTTTTATTTTTCTGTAAAATTTTTAAAGATAGTATTTTGCATATTATTCAGCAAGTCTGCTCTTAATGCTTTATAATAAAATAATTTAGCTATTAACAATAATAGTAAACAACTGATAAATGTAAATTGTTAGTACAATCTTAACATCTTAAGTATTATGATGTTATCCATTACCATCATTCAATAATATTGCATTGTTTACTTCTTATTTCACCTAGTGCTTAGACTATTGTTTACTCCAAGTATTCTTTACTCAAAGGAGGTTTACTTCTTTTTTCTCTTCAACATTCCTTTGAGATGGTTAATTTAGAATACTTAGAGATATTTTATTTATAATTAATCTAAAATTCTCTGTTTGATTTTCAAACTTCCCCACAGTCACATCTCACAATATTTTCATGTTGCTTTTATCCACTTCTATTAGTGTCTGCTGTCCCCAAACTTTAACAGCTAGATCTCTCACAAAAATTCAATCCTGCCTAATTTTCTAATTCACTTTCGACCGGATCAGGAAATAATATATAACACCACAGTCTCCTTTGTGACAAGAGCAGGAATCTAAATAAACTGTAACTACCTTATCAAGGATGAGATTTGGTAACCAACGAAAATTTCAAAACTCAATTTTCTCCGAAAAAGTAATCTTCTGATATACTTCCTTGTACACCTCCAAAAAGGTTTTCTGAAAAGTTATATACATCCTCAAAAATTTGTAAATTCAACAAAAATTTAAATAGTATGAAAGTGTGCAATGTGCTACATTATGTAAATATTGCCATTTAAAACTAAAACTGTTACCTCACCCTTGCAAATTTATCCATTGGACTTGAAATACCATATCAATTTTATACCTAATATAATTTAAATAAAATATATATAATCAAGAATATGAATTTATCATTGTTCCCTTTTCTCCTTAAACTCACATTTCCATTCCATTCCATTTTCTGAATTCAGAATTCACCCATTGTATAGTATAGGTATGCTTGAAAGTGTTTTATTGATCACCCTATCATACACCTCTGCCTCAAAAATACATATATTATTTAAATTTATTTCAATAAAATTATTTTATTACAAGATTTTATATTAGCATATGTTTCTTAAATATTTTTATTAAAACATTGTAATTGCAGATTTGGTTGATTCTATCTTTAAAACAATGACTGTCTTGTGACTAAATTGTAGAGGCATTTCTTTTTGACAAATAACCTACAACATCAGACTAAGTTGGATTTTTTTTTTTCTAACATTTTTATTGGAGTATAATTGCTTTACAATGTTGTGTTAATTTCTGCTGTATAACAAAGCAAATTAGGTATATGTATGCATATATCCGCATATCCCCTCTTCTTGCACCTCGCTCCCAACCTCCTTATACCACCCCTCTAGGTGGTCACAAAGCACCAAGCTGATCTCCCTGTCCTAGGCAACTGCTTCCCACTAGCTATCTATTTTACATTTGATAGTGTATATATGTAAATGCTACTCTTTCACTTCGTCCCAACTTACCCTTCCCCATACCGGTGTCCTCAAGTCCATTCTCTACATCTGTGTCTTTATTCCTGTTCTACCCCTAGGTTCATCAGAACCACTTTTTTTTTTTTTTAGATTCCATATATATGTGTCAGCATATGGTATTTGTTTTTCTCTTTCTGACTTACTTCACTATTCTATATGACAGACTCTAGGTCCATCCACCTCACTACAAAAAACTCAATTTTGTTTCTTTTTATGGCTGAGTAATATTCCATTGTGTATATGTGCCACATTTTCTTTATCCATTCATCTGTCGATGGACAGTTAGGTTGCTTCCATGTCCTGGCTATTGTAAATAGAGCTGAAATGAACATTGTGGTACATGACTCTTTTTGAATTATGGTTTTCTCAGGGTATATGCCCAGTAGTCGGATTGCTGGGTCATATGGTAGTTCTATTTTTAGTTTTTTAAGGAACCTTCATACTGTTCTCCATAGTGGCTGTATCAATTTACATTCCCACCAACAGTGCAAGAGGGTTCCCTTTTCACCACACCCTCTCCAGCATTTATTGTTTGTAGATTTTTTGATGATGGCCATTCTGGCCGGTGTGAGGTGATACTTCACTGGAGTTTTGATTTGCATTTCTCTAATGATAAGTGATGTTAAGCGTCCTTGCATGTGTTTGTTGGTAATCTGTATATCTTCTCTGGAGAAATGTTTATTTAGGCCTTCCACTCATTTTTGGATTGGGTTGTTTGTTTTTTCGATATTGAGACTACATGAGCTGCTTGTATATTTTGGAGATAAATCTTTTGTCAGTTGCTTCATTTGCAAATATTTTCTCTCATTCTGAGGGTTGTCTTTTCATCTTGTTTATGGTTTCCTTTGCTGTGCAAAAACTTTTAATTTTCATCAGGTCCCATGTCTTAATTTTTGTTTTTATTTCCATTACTCTAGGAGGTGGGTCATAAAGGATCTTGCTGTGATTTATGTCAAAGAGTGTTCTGCCTATGTTTTCCTCTAAGAGACTTATAGTGTTTGGCCTTACACTTAGGTCTTTAATCCATTTTGAGTTTATCTTTGTGTATGGTGTTAGGAAGTGTTCTAATTTCATTCTTTTATATGTAGCTGTCCAATTTTCCCAGCACCACTTTTTAGAGGCTGTCTTTTCTCCACTGTATATTCTTGCCTCCTTTGTCAAAGATACGGTGACCATAGGAGCATGGGTTTATCTCTGGGCTTTCTATCCAGTTCCATTGATGTATAGTTCTGTTTTTGTGCCAGTACCATAGTGTCTTGATTACTGTAGCTTTGTAGTATAGGCTGAAGTCAGGGAGCCTGATTCCTCCAGCTCCGTTTTTCTTTCTCAAGATTGCTTTGGCTATTCTGGGTCTTCTGTGTTTCCATACAAATTATAAATTTTTTTGTTCTAGTTCTGTGAAAAATGCCATTGGTAGTTTGATAGGGTTTGCATTGAATCTGTAGATTTCTTTGGGTGGTATAGTCATTTTCACAATGTTGCTTCTTCCAATCCAAGAAAATAGTATATCTCTCCATCTGTTTGTAACTTCTTCACTTTCTTTCATCAGTGTCTTACAGTTTTCTGCATATAGGTCTTTTGTCTCCTTAGGAAGATTTATTCCTAGGTATTTTATTCTTTTTGTTGCAGTGGTAAATGGGACTGTTTCCTTATTTTTTCTTTCAGATTTTTTGTCGTTAGTGTATATGAATGCAGGAGATTTCTATGCATTAATTTTGTATCCTGCTACTTTACAAAATTCATTGATCAACTCTAGTAGTTTTCTGGTGGCATCTTTAGGATTTTCTATGTATAGTATCATGTTATCTGCCAACAGTGACATTTTTACTTCTTTTCTGATTTGGATTCCTTTTATTTCTTTTTCTTCTCTGATTGCAGTGGCTAAAACTTCCAAAATTATGTTGAATAATAATGGTGAGAGTGGGCAACCTTGTCTTATTCCTGATCTTAGCGGAAATGGTTTCAGTTTTTCACTATTGAGAACGATGTTGGCTGTGGGTTTGTCATATATGGTCTTTATTATGTTGAGGTAGGTTCCCTCTATGCCTACTTTCTGGAGAGTTTTTGTCATAAATGGGTGTTTAATTTTGTTGAAAGTTTTTTCTCCATCTATTGAGATGATCATATGGTTTTAATCCTTCAATTTGTTAATATGGTTTATTACTTTGATTGATTTGCGTATATTGAAGAATCCTTGCATTCCTGGGATAACCCCCAGTTGATCATGGTGTATGATCCTTTTAATGTGCTGTTGGATTCTGTTTGCTAGTATTTTGTTGAGGAATTTTGCATCTATGTTCTTCAGTGATATTGGTCTATAGTTTTCTTTTTTTGTGACATCTTTGTCTCGTTTTGATATCAGGGTGATAGTGACCTCGTAGCATGCGTTTGGGAGTGTTCCTCCCTCTGCTATATTTTGGAAGAGTTTGAGAAGTATAGGTGTTAGCTCTTCTCTAAATGTTTGATAGAATTCACCTGTGAAGCCATCTGTTCCTGAGCTTTTGTTTCTTGGAAGATTTTTAATCACAGTTTCAATTTCAATGCTTGTGATTTATCTGTTCATATTTTCTATTTCTTCCTGGTTCAGTCTTGGAAAGTTGTACTTTTCTAAGAATCTGTCCATTTCTTCCAGGTTGTCCATTTTATTGGCGTACATTTTCTTGTAGTAGTCTCTCATGATCCTTTGTATTTTTGCAGTGTCAATTTTTACTTCTCCTTTTTCATTTCTAATTCTGTTGATTTGAGTCTTCTCCCCTTTTTTCTTGATAAGTCTGGCTAATGGTTTATCAATTTTTGTTTATCTTCTCAAAGAACCAGCTTTTAGTTTTATTGATCATTGTTATTGTTTCCTTCATTTCTTTTTCATTTAATTCTGATCTGATCTTTATGATTTCTTTCCTTCTGCTGACTTGAGGTTTTTTTTTTGTTCTTCTTTCTCAAATTTCTCTAGGTGTAAAGTTAGGTTGTTTATTTGAGACTTTTCTTGTTTCTTGAGGTAGGCTTGTATAGCTATAAACTTCCCTCTTAAAACTCCTTTTGCTGCATTCCATAGGTTTGGGGTTATCATGTGTTCATTGTCATTTGTATCTAGGTATTTTTTAATTTTCCCTTTGATTTCTTCAGTGATCTCTTGGTTATTTAGTAGCATATTGTTTAGTCTCCATGTGTTTGTATTTTTTACAGTTTTTTTTCCTCTAATTGATATCTAGTCTCATAGCATTGTGGTCGGAAAAGATACTTGATACAATTTCAAATTTCGTAAATTTACTGAGGCTTGGTTTGTGACCCAAGATATGATATATCTTGGAGAATGTTCCATGAGCACTTGAGGAGAAAGTGTATTTTGTTGTTTTTGTTTGGACTGTCCTATAAATATCAGTTAGGTCTGTCTGTTCTAATGCGTTTTTTAAAGCTTGTGTTCCCTTATTTATGTTCATTTTGGATGATCTGTCCATTGGTGAAAGTGGGGTGTTAAAGTCCCCTACTATTATTATGTTACTATCGATTTCCCTGTTTATGGCTGTTAGCATTTGCCTTATGTATTGAGGTGTTCCTATGTTAGATGCATAAAGATTTACCATTGTTATATCTTCTTCTTGGATGGATCCCTTGATCATTATGTAGTGTCCTTCTTTGTCTCTTGTAATAGTCTTTATGTTAAAGTCTATTGTCTGATATCAGTATTGCTAGTCCAGCTTTCTTTTGATTTCCATTTTCATGGAATATCTTTTTCCATCCCCTCACTCTCAGTCTGTATGTGTCCCTAGGTCTGAAGTGGGTATCTTGTAGACAGCATATATATGGGTCTTTTTTTTTGTATCCATTCAGCAGGTCTGTGTGTTTTGGTTGGAGCATTTAATCAATTTACATTTAAGGTAATTATCTGTATGTATGTTCCTATTACCATTTTCTTAATGTTGTGGGTTTGTTTTTGTAGGTCTTTTCCTTCTCTTGTTTCTCCTGTTCAGAGAAGTTCCTTTAGCATTTGTTTTAAAGCTGGTTTGGTGGTGCTGAATTCTCCTAACTTTTGCTTATCTGTAAAGGTTTTCATTTTCCATTGAATCTGAATGATATCCTTGCTGAGTAGAGTAATCTTGGTTGTAGGTTCTTCCCTTTCATCACTTTAAATATGTCCTGCCACTCCCTTCTGGCTTGTAGAGTTTCTGCTGAAAGATCAGCTATTAACCTTATGGGGTTTCCCTTGAACGTTATTTGTTGCTTTTCCCTTGCTGCTTTTAATATTTTTTCTTTGAATTTAAATTTTGATATTTTGATTAATATGTGTCTTGTCATGTTTCTCCTTGGATTTATCCTGTATGGGACTCTCTGAGCTTTCTGAACTTGATTGACTATTTCCTTTCCCATGTTAGGGAAGTTTTCAACTATACTCTCTGCAAATATTTTCTCAGACCCTTTCTTTTTCTCTTCTTCTTCTGGGTCCCCTATATTTCAAATGTTGGTGTGTTAAATGTCTCAGAGGTCTCTGACACTGTCCTCAGTTCTTTCCATTCTTTTTTCTTTATTCTGCTCTGCAGTAGTTATTTCCACTATTTTTTCTTCCAGGTCACTTATCCATTCTTCTGCCTCAGTTATTCTGCTATTGATTCCCTCTAAAGAATTTTTTAAATCATTTATTGTGTTATTCATCATTGTTTTTTGCTCTTTAGTTCTTCTAGCTCTTTGTTAAAGGTTTCTTGTATTTTCTCCATTCTATTTCCAAGATTTTGGATCATCTTTACTATCATTATTCTGAATTCTTTTTCAGATAAACTGCCTATTTCCTCTTCGTTTGTTTGGTCTGGTGGGTTTTTACTTTGCTTCTTCATCTACTGCATATTTCTCTGTTTTCTCTTTTTTTTTTTAACTTACTGTGTTTGGGGTCTCCTTTTTGCAGTCTGCAGGATCGTAGTTCCCATTATTTTTGGTGTCTGCACCCAGTGTGTGAGGTTGGTTCAGTGGCTTGTGTTGGCTTCCTGGTGGAGAGCACTCATGCCTGTGTTCTGGTAGGTGGGACTGTATCTTGTTCTTCTGGTGGCAGGGCCACGTCCGGTAGTGTGTTTTGGAGTTTCTGTGAACTTAGTATGATTTTAGGCAGCGTCTCTGCTAATGGGTGGGATTGTGTTCCTGTTTTGCTAGTTGTTTGGCATGGGGCGTCCAGCACTGGAGCTTGCTGCCGGTTGGGTGGAGCTGGGTCTTAGTGTTGAGATGAAGACCTCTGGCAGAGCTCTCATGGATTGATATTACGTGGGTCTGGGAGGTTTCTGGTGGTCCAATGTCCCGGACTCGGCCCACCCATGTCAGAGGCTCAGGCCCAACACCCAGATGGAACACCAAGTCCCTGCCAGCCATGTGGTTCAGAGGAAAAGAAGAAAGGAAAAAAAAAGAACAGACAACATCCTAGGACAAATGGTAAAAGCAAACCTATACAGACAAAAATCACACAAAGGAGCATACTCATACACACTCACAAAAAAAGAGAAAAATGAGAAAAATATATAAATATATATATAAAAAAAGGAAGAGATCAACCAAACCAATAAACAAATCCACAAATGATAGTAAGCACTCAATTCTAAACTAAGATAAACATAAAACCAGAAACAAATTAGATGCAGAAAGTGAACCCCAAGTCTACAGTTGCTCCCAAAGTCCACTGCCTCAATTTTGGGAACATTTGTTGTCTATTCAGGTATTCTTCAGATGGAGGGTTTATCAAGTTGATTGTGGGGGTTTAATCTGCTGCTCCTGAGGATGCATGGAGAAATTTCCCTTTCTCTTCTTTGTTCACACACCTCCTGGCGTTCTGCTTTGGTTTTGGTCCTGTCTCTGTGTGTAGGCCGCCCTTAGGCATCTGTTCCCCACCCAGACTGGAGTGGGTTAAAGCATAGGCTAATTAGGTGGTTCTTGTTCACTCAGGCCAGGGGGAGGGAGGGGTACAGAATGCAGGGTGAGCCTACGGTGGCAGAGACCGGTGTGACTTTTCAACAGCCTGAGGTGTGCCGTGTTCTCCTGGGGAAGTTGTCCCTCGATCCCAGGACCCTGGCAGTGGCGTGCTGCACAGGCTCCCGGGGTGGGCGGTGGATGTGGGTAGTGAGCTGTGTTTGCACACAGGATTCTTGGTGGCAGTAGCAGCAGTGTTAGCAGTTCATGCCCATCTCTGGGGTCCAAGCTGATAGCCATGGCTTGTGCCCATCTCTGGAGTTCATTTACGTGGTGCTGTGCCTTCCGTGGGCACACTGGGAAGGAACCCCCCCCCTCCCTGCACACCCTGAAACAAAGGTCTCTTGCCTTTCTGGCAGGTCCAGACTTTTTCCTGGACTCCCTCCCGGGTAGCTGTGGTGCACTAGCCCCTTTCAGGCTGTCTTTGTGCAGCCAACCCTAGTCCTCTCACTGGGGTCTGACCTCCAAAGCCTGAGCCTCAGCTCCCAGCCCCCACCCGCCCCGGTGGGTGAGCAGACAAGCCTCTCAGGTTGGTGAGTGCTGGTTGGCACCTATCCTCTGTGCGGGAATCTCTCTGCTTTGCCTTCTGCACCCCTGTTGCTGCGCTCTCCTTCATGGCTCTGAAGCTTCCTCCCCCTGCCCACCCTCCATCCCTGCCAGTGAAGGGGTTCCCTTGTGTGTGGAAACTTTTCTTCCTTCACAGCTCCCTCCCAGAGGTGCGGGTCCCATCCCTATTCTTTCATTTCTGTTTTTTCTTTTTCCCTACCCATTTACATGGGGATTTTCTTCCTTTTTGGGAAGTCTGAGGTCTTCTGCCAGCATTCGGTAGGTGTTCTGTAGGAGTTGTTCCACATGTAGATGTATTTTTTATGTATTTATGGGGAGGAAGGTGATCTCCACATCTTACTCCTCTGCCCTCTTGAAGGTCTCCCCTCAGAGTAAGTTTTTACCAAGAAAAATATGACTTCAGGTTTCAATACAAATAAATTTCTGAGATTATCATTTGACTTATGAATTTTAGTTCTAAGATGGATGGAGGAATGACTAGCTTAATAAAAACATGGAACCTTATCATGAATTTGTTGCCTGAATGAAAAGAGGCAATGCTTTTATCAAAATTTCTTATCAATGCTTCACTTTGCTCTCATGAGTCTCTCCTCAACAACAATGCATTTTTCAAAAATAACTGAAGAGAGGCAGTGTGGAGTAAGGAGGCAATATAGATGAAAATTTTCATATTCCTTAAGTTCCACTCTATAAAATATTTAGATTCAGAAAATATTAAATTCATTAGTCAAAATGCACCATTCCTAAAGCCATTTTCAAGTTAGTAAGATTGCCAAAGATATGAAACTCCATATATGGTTTGTCTTACTTTGTCTATATCAGGCATTGGTGATACCATTTCTTTGAATTCTCCCTATAGTTAGTTGACCTATGGGCTTTGACACCCTGTGGCAGTGCAACATAATAAGACTGACAGTTGTGAAAGAAAAAGTTGCTAAGAAAAACAAGCTGATTGTCTCCACCAAATGTCTTCTCAGGAAGACAAATTTTAAGAAAGAGAATATGAGTGTTCAAAGTTGGAAATTTGATTCTCTTAAAACCATTCATGACCAGGTACACATTAGAAAATCTTTGCGATCTGTGGAGGTTGTACATCTCAGCTTGAAGACCACTGTTTTAAACCAAGGATCCCAAGTGTTGGTGTACATAGGAGCCAGGCAGGTAAAGTAGCTGCATTAAGTCATCATGGTCTTAATAATGGTATTAAGCAGATGAAATAAGAACTTGGGTACATTCAAGAGGAGGTGTCCTAATAGGGCATCTTCATCACTCAGAAATAAGAACCCAGTTTTGAGATTGGGTTTTTCAAAGTTAGAATTCCAGAGTTGTTTTTTTTTTTTTTTTTCTAATATTAAATATTCTAATTTCTAAATGTTTCGAACTCATTCAATATTTGATTAGAACTCTGAGTTGGCTAAATGAAACATATCTGCAGACAAAATCTATCTCAGGGTTATTTGTTTGTCCTTTCTTTTCTCTTCATGTTCTCTGTCATTTACTTGAGTTATACTTGATTTTTCTTATTAACATTCCAGTATATTTCTCATATTAGAGAGCTGGTCTTGCTAGGGCATACACTCCTGGTTTGTTCTTGGCATTGCTCCCTGAAGTTGGGTTAGATTCTACTTTTCCTTATACCCTGGTTGGAATCCACACACAAATGGACAGATCACTTGGGATAATGTATTTCTAGGCATTTGTCTTAAAGGTAACAGGCTGTGTGAGATCTTCTGCTACTTCCTAACACACATTAAGTTGAAAGATTTGTTTCTCTTTAATGCCACACAGACTTTCAAAAATAATGTCTGAAGTTGTTTTGCCTTTGCAAATGTTATGCATTCAGCCATCCAGTGGCTTGAAAATGGTCCAGGCTCTATACACTTTAGCATTCCATTAGTAATCCCCCCCTCTTTTTTCTCTGTTTCCAGCTGGTCCTGTTGACGTGAACACCAAAGTCTGTCTCCTAAGTCACTGCGCATTTAGAGACACCAGTTTCTTCAGATTTCTCTTCCCTGTATCCTATGCAACTTCTCTACTTATAGCCAACTGTGCACTTTGTCATTAACCATTTTGGAGAGGCTTCTCCCTTGAAATTCTTCCTCCATCCTTACCATTTATCAACATTGTACTCATTTTTCAGTACTTAATTCTAGTTTCATATACTCCAGTTACCCTGTGTCTCTTTTTCCTCCTCTTTCTTTCTTTTTCTTTTCTTTTTTTTTTTTTTTAACTTCAGAAGTTCATCCCAATTCCAGGTCTCTCTTTTTTGAAAACCTATAAGATCATTAAGTTCATACTACAAAATCAATTACATTATCTTGAAGTATTGATATTATTATTATTATTTTTAAATGTATTTTCACCAACTATATTTTAAACTTTTCAAAAGCCAGTCATGTACTTGGACTCAACAAACTGCTTTATAAATTATTAGTGACTGATTTTAAGTTATATTCCCGTCTTTTGTAGTTAGTGTTTTCTTTCTACTTTTCTCTGAATTCTGTTGGATTACATGTCCTTTTTCAACCACAACATTTAGATAGTTTAAATCACATCTTAAATGCCATTTAGCAACTTAAGGGAAATGAAAAAATCAAACTCTTCTCAAGGAAGAAAAGAGCTATGAAATGGTCAAAAAAAATAGTAATCTTTACATCTGTAATATTTACCAATTTTATACAAGATTCTTCTCAGGAAGGAAGCTTACACAATAAGTGTGTATCAGAAAAGTAAACTTTGGTTCCATCAGTGTTAGGTAGAGATAAGTTTCAGTATGTTTTGGAATAAATTCAATCTAATCTCTGTTCCCTTATATACTTCCTTCTCTTTTTTTGACTATCAAACATTTCTCTGAGTTCTCACTAGTCTGTTATTCTCACTCTTATAATATCACTGAGATTTTTCTGATTTTGTGTTCTTCTCACTGGAAAGTTACAGGAAAGAGGCAATGCTTAGTGAAGGAACAGTGATGACTGACATCATCTTTAAACTTGTTTTACATTTAATTTACATTTACAAACAAACCCCTTGCTTCATCTAACTTTAGCATCCATTCAACTTTACAGCCACGGAGACCCCTCTGAGGTGACACACAGAAATTAATCTACTTGCATATTTGTGCTATGGTTAAATTCATGATTATGTAGAATAATTATCAAGTTTGATGGAGAAAACTATTTTAATGCATAAAATCTTATGAAGGTAATTAGAACTGGAACTTCTTTGAGCTGCAGGGAAGATGGCTTGGGGACATATTTGCCTTTACAAATTCTGTACAAGATTACAATAAACTTATCAAGTACATTTGCACTCCTATCCTCTATGGACCCTTCTAGAATGGCAGACTCAACTCTAGGTTCTAACTACCTGGCGTCAGTGTTCCCAACAGAGTTAATTTCTCAATGTATAATTTACCGTCTGTTAAGTGAATATAACATTAACTATAAAATAGATTTCACTATTAATATCAGATTTTTTTTTTGGATTTGCTCTGTCTTCAGCTCAAATTGTTCTCTCCTGTGCACTTACACTTTATATGGTAATCTGTTAACGACTAAGATTCTGATCAGTTGATTTCTGGGTGTCAACATTTTCACTTTTCTTTAATGAAACAAGTTTTATGTTGCAGAAAAATCTTTCCCATGTGAGGCTTACTCATGAATATTCTGCATCTGTACATCAATAACTCCTCTGGTTTAAACTGAAAGCACAGATTTTTTTAAAATGAAATACAAGCTTATGCCATAAAGAAGTTGAATAGCTGGACCATAATGGATCAGTAATGAGTCATTAGTGTCTAAGGTGAAGGAAAAATTGCTGTAAAGCAATAAATGGCTTTGCAGCACATGCAACATTCGGCAAGAATCAAATATCAATGGGAATCCAGGTGCCAAGCCTTCCTGTGAGTTTACAAACTATTCAGAAGAACACAAATGATTTATACCTTATAGCAGAGAATAAAACTGAATGCTTAAATCCCCAATTCTCATTAAGCCTAAGCCACTTTGGTGGTAAAGAGAACAGTATAAACAGTTAAGAAAATTGTGTAGCATACTGATTACTCTCAGCTCTTTCTAAAGTCAGACATATAATCATATTCTAAAACAGTTGCCGGCAGTGCTCCTTATTTCTTTGAAACTGGTTCTCTTTTCTGAAAGGTTAAGCAGAGACCTTAAATTCTCTAACAGTGCCACATATGTCTCATTCTGAGAGGCACTTAGTATGCTCAAGAAATATCTGTTAGAAGCAAGAGTATTTTAAAAACTAATTTAAAACCAGGATAGCAAGAGTTCTGTTTAGTTAGAAACGATGTAAGCTGTGGAATTGCAGCAGGATTCTGGAGGGTCCTGCTGGGTCCTTTTATTTTCTGGACAGTAGGGCGGTCTAAGGGATAAGAGAAGAAGGTAGAAGAGACAGCCTGGGAAGAGGAGAGGCACTCAGGACCCAGAGAAGCAACTATTTACTCTCCAGGAATTATTTTCATATTTTAATCACCAGTATTTGTTTATCATGGCATAATGGCTGAACATTAGCCCTTATTGAATGAATGATCTCTTCAGCTTGCCCAACAGAGAATTAGCTAATGCTGATGTTACCACATGACACAGTCACCAGATGTCCTCAGTGAGGCTGATGCCTTTCATTTTCAGTAGACATTTCTTTTCTCTGTTCACAGATTAAAACATAAAGGCTCAGTCAAGTTATGTGACAATTTACAGAGCTAGCAAGTGGCAGAGCAGAACTTCAGCACATAAGATATCTTGCCAGACCCAGTGCTTATTAAATCATCTCTGCTGGAGAATAAAAGGTCTCCGAACAGAAACTGACAGAAGAACTCTAAGTCCAAGTTGAAACCTTGGGAAGAAGTGGAAGACCGCTCAGGTTTAAGGGGAGGGAAGGGGAAAAGGATATCCTTGAAAGTCCTTGCAACACTTGGTTCTTTATAAGTCTAAAAACTAAAACTTCAAATATATCATCCAGTAAAATACACTGTATGAAATATATTTAAATAAGGCTTTGTGATGGCAGGTTGTTCAGGGAACACAGGTGCTCTGGACAGTGAATGAAGGTGGACTCTACTGAGTTTACTAGGGTGCTCTGTGAAGTCAGCTGTGGAGACAACCCACCCCAGGGTGAGTCCTGACTACAGCCTTCACTAGATGTGGGACATGGGGCATGAGGCTCGTATCCTTGAATCTCAGTTCCCTCACCTGTAATACAGAAATGTTTCTCTTCATTCCATTGCTGTAAAAATATTGTGAGATGATTTATATTTGAAGCTTGGCATTGTGACTGGCAAAAAAAAAAAAAAAAAAAAAAGTACTAAATAAGTGTTAGTCCTTACTATAGCTATTTTTATATAAGGAAAAGGAAAAGTTTTATCTTCAAAGCCTTAGAAGCTGCTATAGAAATATTTGTAGAGTGGATATTTCATAAATGTCTGTTGAATGAATGACCCATGAATGATACCATGAAAGTAATTTCTTTCTTGACCTTTTTCTGGTTTTGGGGTGACTTTCCACTCATACAAATTATTCATTCGAGTGAGGATCACATAATTTTTAATTTATTTTTCCTGTAGATGTGTATTTCTAGAGTCCTTTATATAGTAGCCTAGAATACACTAGGCTTCAAGACTGTGGCAGACCATAAATTGTAATGTTATAAATGGTAAACTCTAAATTTGCTCCACTTTTATAGGTGTACCTGTAAAGCATATAAATCAAAACATAATGCAGTATAACATGACAGTGTAAATAAGCTAAAGACAATTAAATCATAGCATGCAGTAATATTTAGTATTTGTTATATTCTATGCAAATCAACAAGTGCTATGGGGTACCAAGAAATATAAGACATGATCTAAGCCCTTAAGGGTACCACTCTCAGTTACCAGGTAACACATTCTTATTTCTTTGCTCACTTATGTATGCATTCAGTCAATGGATCTACAAAAGTTTACTGGACACTTGCAATGCACACTCTAAGCACTGATACACTGAAACTACAATAACAGCAAAACAATGTTCTTGCTTTCAAGACCCTCCCAGTCTTATTGAGGGGACAGACATGTAAATAACTAATTGAAATGAAATGTATAAGTATTATAAGAGTGAGATGGAAAAACATGAAACAGAATGTGAAAGATCTTTAGGACAAATTGAATGTAAACCTGGAACGAGTTTGGTAGGAGTTCACAGAGAAGAAAGTTAAGTCCCTAAAAGAAAGGGGTCTAACCAATCCATTACAGTAAATGATATTAAGATAGTTGCAGGTCAGCTGGAAACAGAAATCATCCTGGAGGAAATGGATCTAAAACAGATCTTAAAGAATGATATTATTTAAGTAGAAGGGAAGGAACAGATCATTTAATACTCTAACCCAGTTGTTTTACGTTCAGCAGTCCATTTTGAATACCCACCTGCCAAGCTATGTGGGTCTCTTACTTTGTGTCATGAGTCATACATTCTTCATGGGAAATGTCTTCAGTGTTACTTGAAAGAACTTTTTGTTATTCACTGTCTAGAAGGTATGCTTGGCATTTGGTCCCTAATACTGGTCTTCCTCCCTCTTTCTAACTGAATGCTCCAGGGGTTGGGTTGCTTACTTTCTGCCTCTTTTATGTTTATATTTAGAAACTGTCTCTCTTCTAGGCTCACCTATTTCTCCTAGTTTTCTCTATAGTTTCATAGACTATTTGATACCCTCTCATTAGACACTCCTTCAAAAATTTGAAAAACCATTATTATATTCACAAAGTCCTCTCTTAAAATTAAGCATCAACAGTTTCTTCAACTATATCTACATGGTAGTTTCTAGATCTGTGACCTTTTGCGGAAGATAAATGAAGGTACCAGTAATGTTTTTCTCTAGCAGAAAGGGCGGATTTGAGACTCTTAATACCTTGGGTTATCTGGCCACATTTGCTGATGGCTCTCTTTAGAATAAGGTTCATGTAGTGCCTTTTGTTCCCAGTTTTTTTCTTTATTCCCATCCTTTTTCATATTCTCCATTTCCTGTTATAATTACTTAGCTTTTTTTAGGTAAATTGTCAATCTTTCCTTATTGTGGTTGTGGTGATTTTATTTTTTGATCATAGTAGTTGGTTTATTAAGGAAGAAAGCTGTGTCCATGTTAATTTTCTGGACCTCTATTTCCTCCTCTGTAAAATGAAGGGTCTTGAGTAGATAAATTCTCAAGTCTGCCATAGCTCTAAAATTATGATTTCAAGTGTATATTATCCCATGAGAACAACTGAGAACATCAGAGGTAACTCTTCTTTTTGCTGACTTTACAATATCTTCTTATATTATAAATAAATAAAATATCAACATTACATAACAACAATAAAGATAAAACAACAACAATAAAGATAACTCCTAGTTGAAGCATTTATCTTGATCTTTATCCCTGGCTGGAATTCAGCAGCGTGTGTAATTTAGAGCAGCAGGAAAAAGCAGTAGGGGAAGGGGGAAGGCCAACATGACCTTGTGATGGGAGCACAGCAATTGTTCTTCTCACATGAAAGAGAAAAATAAGGACCAATAAACACCACCACTTCATAGAGTAATAGACACCAAAGAAAGGAAAAAAGGACCACCAGTAAATAATGGGCGAAGCTACTACTCTTGCCATTCTTTATTCTGTTCGTGACATGAATGTGGCCTCATAAATTACTTTCTGAAGATGCAAGTGTTTTTCTTTGAAAAGAGATTCATCGTCTGTGATTCTGAATCCCTTTACTGAAATGAATGGAATCAATTGCATACCCTGTAATAATGCTGAATAAAAATTACCTTTTTGAGACCATAACCTTTTCCAAATGGCATAGTAATTGAAATGCTATCCGGCTACATTACAATTGTGAGAATCTTACTTTCCCTTCTATTCCATACAAGACCTCAAAATCTCTTAGTGATAATACCTGCAGTTTCATCTTCCTTCCCCTGAGCAGGCTGAGGTATCTCAGTTGTGCAAATCTTCAGGAGTAATACACTGTGATGTTATGTGATAATTTTAAAAATTGTTAATTATGTACTTCTTCCAAAAATGTTTACATGACAGATTAAAAATATATAAAAGATTATAAATACAAGTATATAGTGCATAAGCATGTGATACATACATATATATGTGTTATACACACACACATACACATACTAATAGTAAGTTTATGTAGTGTCCAGTGCTTTTCTAAGTACTTTGTACAGTAACTCGTTTAATCTTGACAATTCACAACAAGCCTATGGGGTATTTTTTTATCATTATTTTATATATGAAGAATATGAGGCATCGAGAAGTGAAGTTGCTTAGTCCAAGTCACACAGTAAAGTGATGGAGGAAGCACTTTGACTCCAGAGACATTACTGTTATGTCATTGCTTATTTCTATATAGCCATATAGATTTATTCCATAAATAGACATACTGCATATCTGCCTCCTATCTATTATGTATCTATGAAATTAATGATGTTAACCAAACCTAATTTTGGCTTACTAATGTTACATTGAATCATTTGATGTTGGGTAGCAGAAAAGTGTAGAAAATGATGGAGACAACTTGTTCTCACCAAAACTGAAAACTTGAGGTTGAAAACTGAAATTTGACCTTATCCTTTTTCTTTTCACTTCATCGCCCATTTGCTATGCCTTAATGTGGACAGGAGGAAAGTATAATCTGTTACCAAGAAGTTTTCCTATTTCATTATCAGGCATATCTGAGGAGTCCAGTAGAGGATAAAATACAGTTAATAAATCTCCTCACAGGCAGTATTCAGTCTTATTTCATTTTCCTTAGAAGGAGGTGGAGGGTGTGAGTAGAAGGCAGGAGGAAGAGTTACATCATTCAAAACCTAGGATCAAAAGGAAGGTGATAAGGAAAATGACCTTGCAAGTCTATCCTCACAATTCGTCATCTCAAATGGAAGCAGCCATCCCTACTAAGAATACAAGCAGGTGCTGCCAAAATTCTAAGGTGTTATCCTACAAAATGACTCAGTGTTTGATTTCCAATTAATTATTTTATCATCTTAACTTTTTATGTTCCAGGGCCTAATTGCTAATGAAAACCCTCAAATATCCAGGAGTATCCTAATATGAACCCATCTCAGTACTATTCTAGTTCAGCAGGCACCAAGAATAGAGCTCAGACCAATTAAAAATATAATCTCTGCAGTGATTATTACGTGCGTTCAGAGCATTCTGTGCATTCCCACTTTAGTTAGCTGTTGTAACCCCATTTTAGCAACTAGAATGAAAAGGCAAGAAACTTGGATTTACTGATGGGAGGAAACAGAAGACTTTGAAGGAAATGGTGACCATTTGTCACCTACATAGCCCATGCAACATGGCAGAACCTCAACCCTGCTTGTCTCTTTAATATCATTTCATGCTCTTCTACTGCTTCTTTACTGTTGTCCAACCACTTTCGTTCTCAGTTCATCAAATATATCGAACGCTTTAATGCCTCAGGGATTTCACACATATTAGTCACAATGCCTAGAATACACTTTTCCCCACTCCTTACCTGACCAGCGCGATAGAATTTTACTAGGTACACTTAGCTAAGCAGGAATCACATTTCCCTGAATTCGTTTCCCTGCATATTTCCAAATTATCAGCAAACACAAGGATATTTGGCATGAACTTTGAAAGGCAGAAGAGGAGCAACATACATATTCTGTTCAGACTCGATTGGTGCAAAGAAACTGTGTGCAGGTGCTTTTAGAGTTCACACAGGGTTTTGCTTCTCGGCTGGCTCACCTTGGTAGCAAGGAGCAGCTGCAGGGCCTCTAACTCCTTCAGAAACACCACATCCTCCTTTGGCTTCCTCTACTCCTATACTAGGTGCGTGTTTAGCCCCATGACAAGGGTTGCAGCTTCTCCTGAAAGTAACTTGAATCTTTAAGGTTGATAGCTTGGAGGTGGTGAGAAACTGATGCAGGTTCCAGACCATTCTCACCTGTTACAGTGTGTTCTCACTCTTCCTACTTCACATCCATCTTCCCAACTTCTTGCACTGCAGACTTCAGCCTCCAGCACCAGATGCAAAGAGAGGTTTTACGCAGGCTTAATCAGCTCCCATAGCCTGAGCTCAAATTCTTATAAGAAATCCCTTATATATCACTCTCAGTGATTCAGTTCCTTCGAACAAACCTCACTGAGAGTTCCAGCTTCTGTTCTATTCTCAGGCTTCAACTTAAATATCCCTCCTTGAGAGGTCTTCCCTGACAACATTATCCAGAATGTTCTACTCCTCACTCCTCTAGTTACACTATCTCCTCATCTTGTTCATTTCTTTCCAAGCACTTATCATCATTTATACTTATTTTATTAAACTTCCGTGCTATTTGCCTGTCTACCTCATTACTAAGTATATTCTATAGGAGAAGGAGTTATGTCTGTCCTCTTTGTCACTTCATCTCTAATGTCTGTTATGGTGCCTGGTACACAGCAAGTGTTCATTAAATATTTTGTACATGTGAATGAATACAAAATGAACAGATGTATACTTTTTACAGAGGTAGCTCTGAGGTCCATGTGAACAAAGAATGCAAGAAGGGATTGGTGGCTGGCTGACCACATAGGGGATTATCGAAATTGATAAAGACCTGAAAGAGGGCAGGATGAAAAATGAAGGTGAAGATGGTGAAAAGAAGGTAGAAGGTTGCTCATTCTTTTGAAGAAATAGAATCACTAGGAGGGATATATAAGGGATTTCTTATAAAGATTTGAATTCACACAGTGTGGGAGCTGACTAAGCCTATGTAAGTCTTCCGTCTTTGCATCTGGAGCTGGAGACCAAAGTCAGCAGGGCAGGAAGTTGGGAAGACAGATGTGAAGCGGGGGGAGTGAGGACAAACTGGAACAGGTGAGGTTGGACGGGCACCTGAATCAGTTTCTCATTCCTCGTTTGTCATAGAGATGATTATGCTTCAGCAGATTAAAGGTGAAGAACAGACTTTGGGGATTCATATATTTTGAATTGTTCAATTCAAATGGAAATTTCTGCATAAAAGTCAAGATTGGTGACAGTACTTTAAATGTATCAAACAGTGGTATTATTTGAACCCATGACAGTACTAAAGATTATCCAGGTAGATTGTAGACGCGAGTTAAGAAAAGGTCCGAGGAGTCCATAAATATTTGCAATATAAGAGGGTGAGTAAAAATATAAAGCTTAAGAGATCAAAAAAGATTTCCATGCTTTGAATATCAAGTGAATTAGTTTCAGGTCGGCAAGCTGTGCAAACATTAAGAGCGAAGAATCACACACTTCATTCCTCGGAACCAGCAGCCTCAGAACTAGGCTAGCAACACTGTGAGCATTTAACATTCTCTATCTTCTTTCCTTTTATTCTCAGCCCTTCTGCCCAGATACTTACTGTAATATCCCAAACTACCTTCCACTGAAGTTCACACCTGAGTGGAAAACTGCTATCAGTAGTTCTAAAATGGGGGCAATTTTGCCCCTGAGAGTACATTTGGCAATGTTTGGAGATATTTTTATTGGTACTGGCATCCGGTGGGTAGGACTCGGGAAGCAGCTAAGCATGGTACAACGCACAGGACAGCAGTCCCTGCCCCCAACCAAGGACTGTGCATCCCCAAATGTCAATAGTGCTGAGGTTGAGAATCACTGGTCTAGAGAAACATTTAGCAAATAGCTGTTTTTAGAACACAATTTGCACAAGTTCCACAGAATACCAATAGATTTTGTGCATGTACATGTTTACACATGTACATACACATAAACAACTACGTGGCCCAATTAGTTGGCAAGAAGGTAAAATAGGTTGTTTGCTTCAGTATTCCTCAGACTCTTGAATATATTAATAGACATTTTAAATCTCTAACGTGGTATTTTTCATGCCCTGTTTCCCAAACTTAATTGACCTTGGAGACTACTTCTGTTGAAACATGTTGAGAAGTTAATGTTTTGCAAGAAAACTTTGAGAAACACTGTTTTGGAGTCTGGGAATAGAATCTTAGGATATAAGGGGAACAATAATATGAGTGTTGCCTCTTAAAAAATTTACTAAATGATAAGCACATAGACCTGTCATCTAATTTCAAGCCTGTTAGGTCTATTAATCCAAGGCTAAGAAACAGTTAGTTGTGTGGGGCTTTAACTTGGGGCCTAGTTATTAATAAGAATTTGATTTTGACAAATAAAAAAATATAACTTTAAGAATGTATTAAACATTCAAAATACAATATCTATGTTATACATTTTCATAGAAAATTAAAATAAGAAATATGCAACAAAAAATATAAACCAGACCAATGAATTCAAACCACAAATAGTGATTATTTCAAAAAATATAAATTAAGTAAACTAATCTTATTTAACATAAAAAAAACGCATAAGATTATACTAAAAATAATATTCAAGCTATGTAGAAGGAAAATCTTACTTAAAATTGAGTATCTTGCATTTACTTGGCATCTCCATTAACACATGTCAAATTTAATCACTGGGCAAAATCACTGACCAGATTTCAGTACTTTGAATTCACTCTGACGTCAGTGGGAAAACATAAATATATTCAAATTCACTGTCATACTGTAATTGCACCACTTTGTTATTGGCACTACTTTTTTTTTTTTTTTTTTTTTGGCACTACTTTTTAAAAGCAAGGCATCTTATTTGTGAAATGATACTAGTTCTTAGGCCTTATTTCTACTTGAAAAAATAATCTCAGGCCATTGAATGGCAAGTATATCAGTAAACATGGATTTTTTTGGTATCAAGTTTAGTTTATTCTGAGAATTTTATGGTATAAATTTTAAAGAAGAAAAGAAAACTCTGGAAAGAATCCAGAGAGCAGACATGAGTTATGATAATACTAAATGGTCTGGAAAATAAGATATATAAAGAAGGCTAAAAGAGATGGCTGGCTTATAAAAGAGAATCCTGAGGAATGGGTTACTGAAAATTCTATTTGAACCAAAAACAGAACATGTAAAAATGTACTTAAATTGTACCGAGAAAAAAGGTTAAACAGAGGATGAATTGTGATGCTATACACTTGAATCTTTTCTGAGGTTTGTGCTTCTATAGCATTTTGAGGGCAAGAGACTAAACTCCTAAGCATGTTGAATTACATTTAGTGTTACTTGGATAAAAAGAAAATGTTATATATTTTTATATGCCCTTCTATTATTTTAATAAATGTGTTTTTCTAAATGCATTTTGCAAAAAGTCATTAAATGAAAAATGCATGCAGCAATGGCAGAGTGAACATACAGCAAAAGATTTTACCAGAATGGAGGTGAGAGTTTGTGTGTATAAGGTTAGGGTACCATTTATGAAGGAACTCAGTATTTTAGGCTCTAAAACTTTACATTTTATGTAGGAGAAATACTTATCTTTTTGACAGACTAAAATTAACCAAAATAAGAAGACTGATGCATAAAACTCTACTACCAATATACTGAATTGACAACAGGAAATGTACCTGTCACATTTATAAGAATTTTCATGGCCTGAACACAAATTCTTTTTCAATAATTATGGTTATTTGCAGAGCAAAACTATATTTTTTTGTTTTGTGAATATAAAATTAAAGTGAATTAGTGCACCAGGCAGACAGGCCAGTTTATACTGTGGTACAGGTTACCCCCGCTATCCGAAAGTAGAGCGTTCCTATGAAACCTTTCAAAACTAAAATGGCATAAAACGAAGAAGCAATCACCTTAGGACACATCTTGCTAACAGGTGCACTAAAGAAATCCAGATAAATCACAGATGCTCGCAGACGCAGTTCAACGCCATGACACCTTGATGCTGAGATGCTGAGTGTAGTTCCCGGGGAAGGAGCTGGGTGGCGCCACTCTCGCTGCTCAGGATGCACGCTCTGCTTCTGCAAAGGCTCGCTGCAGAACAAATGAGGAATGCTATTTTCACTTTTTCTGTAAAAGCAAAAATCCTCTTCGGATTTTTTTTTTTTTTTATCAGTCTAACAGGAGTGAGTGATATCTCATTGTTGTTTTAATTTGCATTTCTCTGATTAGTAATGAGGCTGAACATCTTTTTTTTTTTTTTTAATTTATTTATTTATGGCTGTGTTGGGTCTTCGTTTCTGTGTGAGGGCTTTCTCTAATTGCGGCAAGTGGGGGCCACTCTTCATCACGGTGCGCGGGCCTCTCAGCATCGCGGCCTCTCTTGTTGCGGAGTACAGGCTCC
Organism: Eschrichtius robustus; assembly: GCF_028021215.1. Lineage (NCBI taxonomy): Eukaryota > Metazoa > Chordata > Mammalia > Artiodactyla > Eschrichtiidae > Eschrichtius > Eschrichtius robustus. Next base: position 46,349,289 of record NC_090829.1, read on the forward strand.
AGACGCGCAGGCTCAGTAATTGTGGCCCACGGGCCCAGTTGCTCCGTGGCATGTGGGATCTTCCCAGACCAGGGCTCGAACCCGTGTGCCCTGCATTGGCAGGCAGACTCTCAACCACTGCGCCACCAGGGAAGCCCCGGAGTTCTTTAGGTTAGTGAAAACAGGTACTAATGTAGGTCTTTTGTAAAAGCGAAGGGACCTAGAGCAAATTTTAGAAAATCCGGAGACACCTGTCACACATTAAACCCTAAAACGTCAGTGACTTAATTTAACTAGGGTTCATTTCTCTCTTGGAGAGGTGGAGCGTTATACATCCAGTCTTAAAAATTCAGTTGAAACTGACGCACATCACTTCTGCTCACAAACAACTGGGCAGAATTAGTCAAATTGCTTAGTTGGAAGAAGGCTGAGAAATGTGGAAATGCATACAAATATTTGGTGAGTTGTAATGACCTTGTCCTGGTTAGATCCCTGGATTATTTGAGGAGGTTAAGATAGGCTGCTGCAGCCATCCCCATGGTTGTGTGGAACTTTGTCCATGATCCAAACAGCTTAAAGAGGAGGACTAATTCTCCTTTCTCTGAAAAGCTCTGGAGTGGACACTGTTTACTTTTTACTCTGAAATTCTACTTTTTTTATGATTCAGTATCTGACCATCTCATTTTTAACTGGCATAGTCCATTTAATAAGTTCATATTTTAAAACAATTTACACTAAAGTGAGCTAGCTCTGTAGCCATTCTGTTTCTTTAAGGTGACTTAACATACCTATGATTTTATTTTGGAACTGGATGGGTGAGTGGGTTTGCAGACAAATTAAAAAAAATCATAAAGCCATTAAATATTTTAAACTTTCAATTAATCAATTACTATTTTGTTATTAAAAGTACAGAATTTAAGATGAAATATTTATACATGCATTGTCTTTAATAATTGTCATTTTAATTGAAGTGATTAATTCAATATTAAAAATTAAAAACTGTTAAATGTGAAAGCAAATGAGTTGACTGAAATCATTCTTTCATTGTTTTAAAGATACAGCTTATAAATCTACTATTTTCTAAATAATGTGATTTCTGTTTTGTTAAAGAAACACAAACTTGCACAAAATACTGTCATATTGAAAAGATATCAACAGATGATTTCGTTAATAAAAAAAGAAAATACACACAGACATTTCATGATGCATAAAAATATTTTGAAAAAAATCTAGAAGATATTTGTAGCTCCAGTTTGAAAGCTATTTTTGACAGGGCACAATAAAACTTTCTTCACATTTATTGGACCATGAATTTCAGCCAAAGAGCAATTATATTTCTTAATATCACTAAGCACATTATAATACTGAAAAGAAATATTGGTGAACATTGTAATTTAAATTACAGTGAAAAACTGAAAAGTCAGCATTATTAAAAACTGCTGAAAGTTCAAAATCTAAGTAGGTGACTAAACACCTGGATTAGGAGAATAGAATAGTGGGCTAAATAAAGAAGACACTGAGTGCTAAGAATTTAATTCTTGAAAGAGTAGACTCTGAAATTATTCCAAACATTTCTAAAGAAGTGAAAATAAATTGCTGTCTTCTAGGAAGAAAGTGTCATATCCAGGTCTACAAAAGAGTGGATAAGCTCCCATTGGACAAACTGGTTTGTGTCTATTCTGTTTGTCAGTGTTCATGCTCTCTGCTTATTCAATATTTTAAATATTGTACCTAGTATTATCTACTAGTTTATGATTAATAGGAGGAGGTTAATTTGTGCATTTCTTTGTTTTCTCTTACATATATGATTGAACTTTTTCTTGCATATTTGTTCAGCCTTTATCATTGAAAACCTAAGCAATATCACCATTTCTTTTTTTTTAATTGAGGTATTGTTGATGTACAATATTATATGTTTCAGGTGTACAACATAGTGATTCAAATTTTTAAAGGTAATATTCCACTTATAGTAATTATAAAATATTGGCTATATTCCTTGTATTGTTCAATATATCCTTCTAGCTTATTTATTTTATACATAGTAGTTCATACCTCTTAATCCCCTATATTTATTTTATACATAGTGTTTTGTATCTCTTAATCCCATACCTCTGTATTACCATTTCGTTAACCTAATTTTTTTCTCTATTAAAATTTCAATGGCAGTTTTCTTTAAAAAATTTTTTTTACAATTTTTAAAGGTTATTTCCATTTACAGTTATTACAAAATATTGGCAATATTCCTCATGTTGTACAATACGTTCTTGAGTCTATCTTTGTGTTCTTTTTATGGCTGAGTAGTATTCCACTGTATATTTCTTAAAGATTATATATATTACAATCAAGGCCTCCTTACTTTCAGATAACTCATAGCCTCATTAAGAGCTATAAGAGTCAGCTCAATAAATACTTGCTAAATGTAGGAATAATCCAGCCTCACAACCCCCATTGCTTCATTCTGTTTTACTCTTATTTCCCATGTCTCTGGACAGTTTTATGACGACTTTCCTAGTACTGACTCTGCTTAATATACAACAATGTGTGTATAAATGAAAGCTTAGAATTCACTCCTTCTTTGCTTCAAACCTGTTTTTTTCATTTAAATCATTTCTGAGCATAAAACTTTCACTCAAATATCCATTACAATGCCTTTCCTTTATACTTACTTCATTTTAACAATTTTTTCCCCCGAGGTATGAACCCAATCTTTATCTAGAATACATTTATATCTAAAATGTCATTCACTAACTACAAAAAATTATTAATCATCTATTAGCTTAAAAGCAGGCCTGTGCAAGTCAGTGGGATACAAAATGAACAGAATACAATCCCTGTACTTTGGAGATCACAGAAACTTTGCCAAAGGAGGCAAATAATAGACTGACTATTACCAAGTGTAAGTACTCCAGGCCTTGTGAGAAAACAGAGGAACTCAGTCTCTGTTAACTCTGTCTGGTAACGTCAGACAAGGCCTCTCGGATGAGGTAAAATGTAAATTGAATTTTAAAAGAGGAATAAGAAGTTTCCAGATAGAAAAGAGAGTGGAATTAAGAAAATCATACAGAGCAAACTCCATTTAATTAATTGGGTTAACTGCCCCGCTGTGAATCATTATGACATGGCCCCAAAGCAGGCTTGGGGTAGGAGACTGCTTTCTGGTGGAGCCCATGCTCCTCTCCTCCTGTTAGTTGGGTTGTATGCTTATCACATGCTGAATTTATTCTTAAAATTACTCAGTCAGTTAAATTTTTATTATCATTTTATTATTAATATAATATTACAGAAACAGATAAAGCAGAACAGAATAAAAGTCACTTATATAAAACCTTATTTGAATGTTTAGAAAGGATTAAGGTGAGTCTCTGAATACTTTGCTGTCAATTTAGGTATAGATGGACATTGCCAAAAGATATGGTAGACATTTAAAATAGTATTTAAGAATTTTTTACTCATATTTCTTTTCATTAGATTCTTACTCTACTACAAATATCCCCAATACAATTGCAGACAGATGTGGATGTTACAAATCATGCAGCTCTAGTCCTGGGCCCACAGTAAAGAAATACACTCAACTCCACATCTGCTTTACATTCTGGCTCATTGCTTAAAGTGTGATTGCATTTTGTTAATTACTTCTCCCCTGTCAGATTTTTTTTAAATGAACTGACCACTGGAAATTTTGATTTTTTTCAGAAAGAGCGTTTCTAAAAATCAGAAAAAGGAGCAAAACTATGGCTTAAAAGTCATCATTATAGAAAAAAAATGAATAATAATGTTTTCCTATCCTTCTTAATAATTAATTTATATAGTCATTAGAATATAAAAAAATGTTAAAGGCTAAGTTTGAAGTAAACATTTATTACCATGAAGAAGAAAAAGGAATACCAAGAAAAGCAAGTTTTATTGTTTTTTTTCAGAGACACACCGGCAGCATCTGCAGTGGTTACAAAAATTACACCAAATGAAAGAGTAATAAAAATTTTGCCACAATGCACAAAAGGTTGTTCCCTGTTAGTAGATTGTTAGAAGAGAATTTATCCTTTCACTCCATCAATCTATATGCCAAGCATTGTGCAGTTTACTCAGACTGTTCAAGAAGAGCTCCTCTCTTCTGGGAGGTAAGATCTGGTGAGAGGCATAACAAACAAAAAATTATAATTCCTTGCTATAAATAAGTTCTAAGTTACAAATACTACACCTGTGTATTAGTTTTTTATTGCTGCTTTAACAAATTACCACAGACTCTGTGGCTTGAAACAATACAAATTTATTATCTTACCATCCTGAAGTTCAGAAGTTTGAAATGCTTAGAATAAAGAACACCTCTACCACTGACATCAATCAATCCATTAAATAACAAATATTTATTAAGGACATTCTATTTTCAAGATTCAATATATGATACTATCTCTGTTCTTGTGGAATTTACAGCTCTTTAGTTGATGAGGCAGATATTAATAAAATGATCATAAACATGTAACATTACAATTACAATAGAGTAAGATCTGTGAAGATAAATCACATAGTGCCATAGAGTACGGGAAAAACCTGTCACTGGGGACTAGGGGAGAGGAAATTAAATGGTGATATCAAGAAATAACAGGAAATGAACACATAGAGAAGGGGAAAGTGCATTTAAGACAGAGGAAGGAACGTGTAAAAGGCCCAGTGGTGAAGTCTGAGGTTCAGTTAAGCAATTGAAAGAAGACCACTGTGTGGTAGAACATAGAAACTAATAATAAAGTAAGATCATACTAGGTTCTATTAAAGTTTTTTGTTAAAAATTTGAAGTATTTTGATTAAGGATCTTGAGCTGATTAGACTTGCTTTGTGAACTAATTGCCTTGGTAGCGATGGGCAACAGTGAATACAGAGGGACACGTTCATAGAATTGCATGGTGGTAGCCCAGATAGATTATAGTAGCTTGTTCTAGTGAGGAGAATGTGGAGGTCAAGAGATGGATTCTAGAGGTCTGTAAAAGGTGAGATCACAAGAACTGCTAATGGAAATGGAAGATGAGAGGATACGAAGTGTAAACAATGATTTCTAGTATTCTATCTTGAGGAAGTAAATATATGCTAATACTATTCAGAATTAAGTACCACTTAAAGAGAATCAGGTTTGCTGGGAGAGGATAAGAAGTTACTTTTGAGAAGTGTAGAGAAGAAAATTCAATTTTCTCTGAATTATCAAGCATTTCTGGTTCTTGTGGTGAGATGGTGGTAGTACTCAAGTAATAGGCAATAGGAGATTGGTAATGACTTAGATTAGAGGATTTGAAAGGCCCGTTTTTTCAGTACCAAGTGGAATTTTACTGGGGATGAGTTGAAGGACGGTGGGGAGCATTTCACTTGAGAATCCTGGACTTACATAGCAAGAAACAGAGAAGTATATGGCTTTTTCTACCTTCTGGTCCAGGAGCATAAATTTGGAAGTGTAAAAGGAAGATACGTTGCTTTTTGTTTTTGTTTTGTTTTGTTTTTTATAAATTTATGTATGTATGTATGTATGTATGTATGTATGTATTTACGTATGTATGGCTGTGTTGGGTCTTTGTTGCTGTGTGTGGTCTTTCTCTAGTTGCAGTGAGCAAGGACTACTCTTCGTTGTGGTGCTCCGGCTTCTCATTGTCGTGGCTTCTCTTGTTGCAGAGCACGGGCTCTAGGCATGCAGGCTTCAGTAGTTGTGGCACGTGGGCTCAATAGTTGTGGTACACGGGCTTAGCTGCTCTGCGGCATGTGGGATCTTCCCGGACCAGGGCTCAAACCCGTGTCCCCTACATTGGCAGGCGGATTCTTAGCCACTGCACCACAAGGGAAGCCCAGATAAATTGCTGAGACAACTGAAAATTAGGAAATTTTGGTCTGAAAGTGGAATACTAGATTAAAATTTGCAGGGTGGAGGATGTTAGGGTAATGTCAAGGTTTAAGTGTTAACCATGGATGTAAGTGAATTGTACCTGTTGTTTCACACCGGCTCTTTTTCCAGTTGTGTGACTTCAGATGAGTGACATAAATTCTTGGCACTTACATTTCCTACCTGTATAATGGGATAACAACAATAACTGTCTCAGAGGTTTGCTGTGAGTTTTAAATTAATTAATATGCAAAATGTGTAGCAAATACCTAGAACATGGTGAATTCTCCATAAGTGTTATTTTTATTATATACAATACATGGATTTCTTTTTCTCCATATTTATACTACAAAATACCCTGAGTTCAAAAAAATGTTTACCCTTGCACTTTGCACAACAACTCTATTCTGTATGATTCAATACAACCAATTTTAATAAATATTTCTTCTGTAAATCTTTCTCCAAAGGACAAGATAATAGTAACACTGTACTTGCTAACAACATAATAGCAGTTTCTCAATTAGACTAGAATTCTAATGGCAATGAATAACAAAATGGTTGTCTATCTGTTAGAAGAATTTATTTAGTATATTTTTATATGAACCCTTATGGTCTCATACTTCTGCAGGTTTCTTCTCCTTATTGTTATTATAATTATTACAAGTTAGCTGTCACTTGACATTTTCAGTACTAAAAAATTATTTTTAAAGCAAGATCACAATTAAGATGACATTAGGAGCCTCTCTTCCTATGAACAGAGCTCTCTGTAAATAAAAATAGAAAGAATAAATACCACTGTGGAACAACTTACCACTTCTAAATGATCTGTTATTTGTGTTATCTCATTTAATCATCATAAGATACCTGTAAGCGAGGTATTAAGCTGAGGAAACAAATGGCTAGAGATATAAAGCATTTATCTGCTATCACATAGTTACAGAGCAGTGGACACAGCATTCAAATCCAGGTGTCTGTCTGGTTTCAACATTTGATTTAATTCTTACTATATTTGTCTTTATTTCAGGGAGAATTTGAGCTATCTATAGCTGAGGTTAGGTGTAATTGAGACAAGAAAAAATTTATTTCATTTTAAGAAAGATCTTCCAGTAGCATTGAGATATCATCAAATGTTCTTCAGGGAAATAAAATGTTCTCTGTTGGAAACACATGGCATACACATCCACAGACTTTGTAGTAAGTGCAGCAGAAATTAAGGAAGTTGCAAATGATATTTTTAGAAGTGCACTTGTGACAGATCAGATTCCTGAAGCCTAGAAAGTGGTTGTCATAACACACTTATCAAAAAGTCATTAAGTGATGACAAGTATGGGAATAGAAAATTGGTTGGCTTAACATAAATTATGGGAGAAACTATATCAGAAAATCAAGTATGGAGAATAAATGCTTACAAAGATAAGTCACATTCAAAATGAAAAATAAAATTGCTTCAGTATTGCTTCAATAACTTATTTTTGTTATCATTTTAAGACACTAGTTTCAGTCACCTGTGGGATATACATTGACATTTATACCTGTACTAGTTTCCCACCTAAAACCATGAACTTGTAGTTTCCAATATAGCAAATGTGGTAATGGCTCAAAATAAAGAAGCACATATGGATATCAGTAGTGATGTTCAACTTAAATACATTAGTGTGACTTCGTGCTTGGTCTTTTCAGAAATATGTTTGGCTATCCAGTTATATAATAGGGAAGTGCTAGATGTATACATTAATTACTGCTGCATATCCAACCACCCCAAACTCAATGGCTTAACACAAAAAATACTTATTCTCATGCCCCTGTGGATTTCTAGAGTTTGATGATATAGACTATGCTTTGCTTCAAGCTGTTGGTCTGATTAGTCTTAACTGACAGCTCTGCTTTAAGCATGTTCATCTGGGGTCCAGGCTGTAGAGGTGGTAGCTACTGAGACATGTTGGCTAATTCTAGGTGTCAACTGGACTGGGCTTAGGGTACCCAGATATTTGGTCAATACTATTCTGAGTGTGTCTGTAACAGTGTTTTCAGATGAGACTAACATTTGAATCAATACACTGGCTAAAGTAGATTGCCTTCCCTAATGTGAGTGGCCTTCACCCAATCAGCTGGAGATCTGACAAGAACAGAAAGGCACATTTGCAGGTAAGAAGGAACTCCTCTCCCTGACTACCGTGAGCCAGGACATGGGTCTTTTCCTGCGTTTGGACTCCAACTGAAACGTAGATTCTTCTTGAGTCTTAAAACTGTTGACTTGGGCTTCCCTGGTGGCGCAGTGGTTGAGAATCTGCCTGCCAATGCAGGGGACACGGGTTCGAGCCCTGGTCTGGGAAGATCCCACATGCCACGAAGCAACTGGGCCCGTGAGCCACAATTACTGAGCCTGCGCGTCTGGAGCCTGTGCTCCGCAACAAGAGAGGCCGCGATGGTGAGAGGCCCGCGCACCGCGATGAAGAGTGGTCCCCACTTGCCACAACTGGAGAAAGCCCTCGCACAGAAACGAAGACTCAACACAGTCATAAATAAATAAATAAATAAATAAAAGAACGTGAATTTCTTTAAAAAAAAAAAAAAAAGATAAAGGAAATCCACCTTCTAAAAAAAAAAAAAAAAAACTGTTGACTTGCAGATTGCAGGTCTTGGGATTTCTCAGTCTTCATAATCATATGAGCCAATTGCTTGTAATAAACATTATATATTATATAGTAAGGAATGATAATATGTTAGATGTAATGATGTTATATACAATATATATTAAATATAATATTATGTTGTCTTTATACATATAAATAATATACATGTATCTTTTTGATTCTGTTTCTCTGGAGAGCCCTGAATAATATAACCAGGGAATCTCTTCTGAAGAAAACAAGAATTTTCTTAAGCCTTAGCTCATTGATACTTTCATCTGTATTCTATTAGTCAGAACAATCAGATGTATAAAAGTCATGTCCTAAAGTCAAGGAAGAAGAAAAGGATACTATACTCACTATGTGGCCATGACAAGGGTGAAGATTTGGGGCCATTCATTCATTATACTTCAATAGAGCCAACATTTTAACATGAAGATCCATGAGCATTGATATAATGTCTACTTTTTAGCTATTTTGCTAATCAAGATAATAAAACTGCTCACCTGTGGAATATATTTCCATTACACAAAGTGTAAGGATCAGACATACAATTTAGAATATTGTGTTATAAATACCATTTCTCTCCAGTATTTAGAAGGTACTCTAGAAAGTAAACTGACAAAAATATAACTATAAAATTAAGAGGTATTAGCTGCTTTAGAGGATTAAAATATCTTGCATTTAGTTTTGGTTTTACTAGATATGGTCATTAAACCTGGAAATTTTAATTTTGCATTCACTGTCACTCACTCCTAAAACCTCAAAATATACATGACGGAAATGCTCCAACTGAAAGATACAGACAATTAGAAAGAGAGAGGGAGAAAGGAGGGGAGAGAGAGAAAGAAACAGAGAGAGGCTTTGAGAAAGTAGGCAATTTTTCAAAAATTATAGTTTATATTCTCAAAAAGAGCAAATATTGCATACAGAAACAAGGAGTGTGATACCACAATAAATCACAGTAAATAAATAAATAATAAAAAATAAATAAATAAAAGCATTTAGAGAACAAGAAAGATCTTAGGATTTACAATATCATGGCAGAAATATAAAATTTAATAGACTGAGAAAATAATTTGAACAGACTTTCTGTAAAGTAGAACAACAACAAAAAAGGAGATGGAAAGTAGGATGTTAGAAAAATTAAAGCATTGACCCAGGATGTCTGATATCCAATATCAATCTACTAAGATTTCCAGAAGGCAGGAACATAAAAAAACAGAAGTCATCATTCAATAAATAATACAAGAATTCTGCAGCTACTCTCTCCAAATCCTCAGAACCAAAAAAAAAGGAATGTTATCAAACTTTTAAGGTAAGAACATGGCCATGTTATTTAAAATGTTCCACAATGCAAAATAGAAAGGGAAATTTAAAAATAAATTTTTTAATGAAAAAAAACCACACTATACCTAATAATGATTTTTTTTTTAAAAAAAGAAAACATTGATTTTCAATAGGCACAAATATCATGAGTCAGTTGGGCTGAAGTGTGTGTGTAGGAATAAAACATTAAAAGGCTCTGAGGTGAAGGAAGCATGTATTATTGTGTACTTTAAAAAAATGACAGTGTTAATGTAGCAAAGACAGGAAGGATGGATAACTGATGTGAGAAAAGCCTGGAGAAATAGGCAGAGAGTAGAAAATGTAAAATCTTCTGGGCTTGTTGAGAAAGTTGTCGTTAACTACAATAGGGTGGCATGAGAGTGTTTTAAAGAGTGGAAAGAACTGATGAGATGTGTTTAATTATGAAGTATGTTCAATTATAATAATTTCACCAATTTTGCAATCTTGAAGAATCCTCTTGGTGTCTAATCATGGGTCACAGAGAAAATGCGTACTTGCTCATAGTAATGAATCTGATAATGGACAATGAGAGTTAAGTTACATATAAACAGAACAGGTGATAACCTATATTATAAAATTTCATAGACAAATAGAAACTACTTACCTAAAGTATTACATTACTTCATTTATTTACTGATACCTATAATGTATTCAACATGGCACGCATATGAAAATATCATCTTTTTCTTCCAATCTCCCCACTCCAATACCCCAATATGGCTTTAGAAGAGGCAATACTTGTTTTCAATTTATACTAAAGAGAAAAAGACTATAAAACACCTTTAGATTGTTTTATCAAGGTCGACCAGGGATTGAACTCATGCCCCCTACAGTGGACGCGCAGAGTCTTAACCACTGGGCTGCCAGGGAAGTCCCTCAAGGTCCTTTTTTTGAGTCAGTTTTTCAAACCTTTCTTTTAAAGGTCTGGTTCTTGCTTACATTTCCAGGCTTATCTTTTGCCTTTTTATCTTTATACATCATGGTCTCTTGCTATAGCAAATTTTTTGCTTTCATAGGAATTTGCATGTCAATTACTCTTTATATATTGTGAGTTGTTTGGGGTCAGAGATAATAACTTTTTATGCTATGGTTATTTATGAGATATATGTCCAACATATTTCTTTGTCAGATACTATGCTGCAGACCAGGGACAAAAAGATATTATATGGTTTTGTCTTGGTTCTAGTAGTACTGTTCTATAGCAAGTGCTAAATATATATTTCTTGACTGTGTTATTAAGCACCAAATAAATACTTTTTGAATGAATTTTAATCTCACTTTGCTTTTTATCATTTAAAGCTTAAGTTTGAATAGATAGAGCTGTATTCACAGACAAAACTTTATTTGATAGCTCTTTCTTATCAGGAAATATCTCTACATTAGGCAGAATTTTGTCCCCATGACATTTGTCCCTAGTGTTACATCAAAGAATACATTACATTACATGGCAAAAAAGACACTGGAGCTGTAATTAAGGTTACTAATCAGTTGAGTTTAAGATAGAAAGATTATTTGGGATTATCTAGGTAGGCACAATGCAATCACATGAGCCCTTAAAAGCAGAAAAGCAAGTCAGGGAGATGTGGATAAAGGGTAAATCAGAGAGATTTGAAGCATGAGAAAGACTCCGCCTCCTATTGTTGGCTTGAAGATGGAGGGAACCACATGGTAAACATGAGAAGGAAATAAATTCTGCCAATAATTACTAATCTTGAAAAAAGACCCCAAGCCTTAGGTTGAATTGCAGCCCTGCTGACACTTTGCTCTTGGCCTTGTAACACACTGAACTGAGATTTCACCTATGTCATGCCAGACTTTTGACCTACCAAAACTGTGAGATGATAAATGAGTGTAGTTACAAGCTGCTATATTTGCAACTGGTTATGTAGCAATAGAAATCTAATTTACTATCTAAATCGATGTTCATTGCTATTGTGTTTTTAGTTCCCGTGACAACACTTCAATGTTAAGAGATTTAATCACATAGAAAAACCACACATGTAATTAAATTTAATTGTGTGTTTAATTTAATGAATTATAAATATGACACCATTTTTACTTTCAGTGAAAGCATAATCAATGTACGGGCAGTATACAGATTTGCATCTGTTTCCAAGGAGATTTTGTGTTATATTAGAAAGAGCACTGGAAGAGCAATCAAAATAGCTGATTTCAAGTGCAATACTGGCCACTTGAGCCTATGAAAATCTCATTTTCTCTGTAAGTAATATTTCTCATATTTAAAGTGGGGGTCATGTCAGCTCTCTCCCCTCTCATGGGGTTGTGAAATTCTAATGAAATAAAATGTATAAATACACTTTGTAAAACATAAAACATAATGCAAATGTGACTTATGATTATTATTAGACTACTGCTAAGTGAAATATTCATGTTTATGTTTTCGTAGTTAATGCAGATTAGTTTCCATAATTGCATAGTAATTACGCTTATAATCGATGTAGCCTTCTCAAAAAAGTAAATGGATCAATGAATGGATAGATGGATAGATACTCAAAGGTATATGCACTTAGATTTTTTTAGAAAAAATACTGTGCTCTAAGGAAGCTTTAAAATGTATTTAGAAAACCCCTTTTTCTGCATAAATGATTTTAGAGGGTTAATATCTTTGGAAATGTCTCATCTCATTAAATGTCACCATATAATTTATATACTTTTTTAAAGCAAAGTTGCTCAGGCAGTAAATTCAAAGGACAAGAATCTTTATATTATATATGTGGCATTATTAATTTTGCAGCATCTCCAGGAGATGCTAAAAATAGTATGTCATTAAATCATAGATGTATATAGAGTTTTCTAAGGTCTAGCTACTCACAAGTCTAAGCTCACAAAGAAAATATAAAGGCATTAAAAACTCATTAATATAAATAATAGAGTGAGCAAAACAGATATTGCCTTAGGCAGGGCATTTATTGGTCAATAACTCTTTATTAGTTGTCTATGTTATCATCTCTTTATTTTAGCCCTTCACTTCTTATCCTTTGATCTGGTAATTCCTTTTTACACACTGGACCCTTGTGTTATTTTCTGGCAAGGAAACTGACCTAGAAAAGATTCAACATAATTAATCTACACTTAAAAGTTTTCACTGTATCTTTATTAGTACTGAATTTTTAAATTAAAGATTTTATTTCTTTTTCAATGATTTTCAAACTCTGACTATAATGTGCTTTTCTTTATATTTATGCTGACTGGATTTATTGAACTTCTTTTATTCTTAGGTTCATAGTTTTCATCAAATTAGGATATTCCTTGGCCATAATTTCTTAAAATATTTTTTCTTCCACCTTCAGGCCTTATTCCCTTTGTGCTTCATTCTATTACTGTCTTCAAGCACACTGATCTTTTCTTCTGTGGCATCTAATCTGCTGTTAACATGAACCAGTGTACTATTTATTTCAAATATTGTTTTGTACCTCTAAAAGATTTATGGACTTATTTTTTAGAAGCTTTGGTCTTTTTTGCTATCTTAGTTCCCTCCTCATCATATTCATAGTTTTGTTTATATTCTGAGCATTTGGAACATATATATTAGGTATTTTAATACACTGTCCACTAATTCCTTCATCTCTGTCATTTCTGCATCTCTTTCTTTTGATTCATTTTTCTGCTGATTAGCAACCATATTTTCTTCCTGCCTATTTGCATACCTAGTATTGTTGTATTAGATCTTAGAAATTATGATTTTTACATTGTGGGGTGATGGATTTTGTTTTATTTCTTTAACAAGTTTTGGATTTTTCTCTGGCATGTAGGTAAGCTACTTTTTTGATCCTTTTGGGACAGCCATTAAGCCTTGTGAGGGTGAGTTCAGAGAAGTCTTTACAGCTGATTTGGCCCAACTTTTAAAGTGATATCCATGTGTGAACTATCTCTTATGCCCCATAATGTAAAATGCAATTCTGCTTTTGTATTTTTGAGCTCTAGGATTTGTTAGATTGGTATTATCCCAGCCACCTCATGGAATATCACCTTATTCATGTTCAGACCAGTAATAAGGTAAATATGCAAGAAAACCTCTCTGTAGTCCTCTGAAGCTCTATCTCTGTGCTGTCAACTACTCTCCCATATTCTTTCAGACACATTGAGCCTCCTCTACCTCCTTCCACCCCAACTTCTGGCTCTTCAGCTGGTTGAGATTACTTGGTTTTGTTTGGTTTCTCTTTCCCTGCACCACAGCCTGGAAACTGACCTCAGAAAGTAATCCATGTCAAGCATAAGGCTGGCTTATTTGTTTTCTTTCTCTCAAGGATCACAGTCCTGTTCTGGCTGTTTTCTAATGTCTGAAACCTGTAGATATATATGTTTTTATAGTTGTTTAAAGCAGCAGAGCTGTTCTTAGAGCAGTGCTTTATGGGCAGAAGTGGAAATATGCTTGAAATCATTAAAAAAATTTTTTTCTATTTCTTTCACTGAAAAGGCCCAGAAATAATGATATATCATGAACACAAGGATACCCAGCATCCAGATCCTTGTTTTAAAATACTATTAATCACTGAGATGAAACAAAACCCCTTATGGCTGACTTCCAATTTCCCATTGACTGATTACAGATATGAGACAGGGAAAGTAAGAGATGAGGCTGGAAATTCTTGTTACACTGGCAAGTAAAAAATGCCAAAAAAATGATGACAGTATGTCACAATTTTAAAGGTGTCTGAACAGCTCATATATCAAACATTTCAAGAATGCCAGTGAAAAACAGATGGGTTAATGTTTTAGGAGTAAAGGTCTTTCTCAAAATATAGAGTGACATTGATGTTGTAGGAAAAAATGAATAAATATAGATTCACTCTAACAAAGCCTAAAATAAAAGCCTTCACAAGATAAAGAGATCCACCAATAATTTAACTGCCAGGTAGAAAAAATTCAACATTCTTCTGATGAGGATAACCAAATTAAGATTTTCTGCAATATATCATCTATAATGTTTTATATATAGTTAAAATTTTAGACATGTGAAGAGGCAGGAAAATTGAATCCATAATAAAAGGAGAAAGCAAGTGAATAGAAAAAGATAGTCAGATGGCACATTTGTTAGAATTAGCAGCCAAAGTCTTCAAAATTACTATTAGAAATATGTTAAATAATTTACAGTAAAAGATGAATAGAATGGTAAAGATATAAGGAATTTTAGGACAGATTGAAATCTCTTTAAAAAGTACCAAAAAGAAATCTGAGAACTAAAAAGATATGATAATTGAAATAAAATTATTAGATGGGAATAATAATAATACAGAGAAAAGAATCATTGTACTTGAAGACCAGTAAATAGAAAGTATTCAATCTAATCTGAAGCGTAGATAGAAAAAAAAATAAAAAATAAAAAATAAACAGAGCCACAAAGACAAGGGGATGATAAAAACAGTCTAAAATACATGTAATTGTTGTCCCAGGAGGAAGAGCAAAAATGGGAAAGAAAAAATATTAACACTCAATAAAAATTTTAGCAGATTTTAAAAACATCAATCCACAGAGCCAAGAAGAAAGGAATTTCCAAGCTGGACAAATAGAGTAAAAACCACACCAGGTCTCAGTTTGGTCAAACTGCTAAAAATGAGATGTAAAGAGAACATCTTGAAAGCAACCAGTTAAAAAAAGAGAGAAAAAAAGAAAAAAGGGAGAGAGAGAGAGCAAGCAATGCATAAAGTAGAGAACAATAAACAGGACAGCTAATTTCTCAGAAGAAGTAATGGAGGGCAAAAGGCAATGAAATGACATCTTTAAAGTGCTTAAGAAAACAAAGTGCCCTCCCATCAGGAAACTTGCTCAAGCCTCTTAGATAGCCAGAGGGCAGACAGCAGAAGCAAGAAGAATTACAATCCTGCAGCCTGTGGAACAAAAACCACATTGACAGAAAGACAGACAAGATGAAAAGGCAAAGGGCTATGAACCAGATGAAGGACCAAGATAAAACCCCAGAATAACAACTAAATGAAGTGGAGATAGGCAACCTTCCAGAAAAAGAATTCAGAAAAATGATAGTGAAGACGATCCAGGACCTCAGAAAAAGAATGGAGGCAAAGATTGAGAAGATGCAAGAAATGTTTAACAAAGACCTAGAAGAATTAAAGAACAAACAAACAGAGATGAACAACACAATAACTGAAACGAAAACTACACTAGAAGGAATCAATAGCAGAATAACTGAGGCAGAAGAATGGATAAGTGACCTGGAAGACAGAATGGTGGAATTCACTGCTGCGAAACAGAATAAAGAGAAAAGAATGAAACGAAATGAAGACAGCCTAAGAGACCTCTGGGACAACATTAAACGCAACAACATTCGCATTATATGGGTTCCAGAAGGCGAAGAGAGAAAGAAAGGACCCGAGAAAATATTTGAAGAGATTATAGTCAAAAACGTCCCTAACATGGGAAAGGAAATAGCCACCTAACTCCAGGAAGCACAGAGAGTCTCATACAGGATAATCCCAAGGAGAAACATGCTGAGACACATAGTAATCAAATTGGCAAAAATTAAAGACAAAGAAAAATTATTGAAAGCAACAAGGGAAAAACGACAAACAACATACAAGGGAACTCCCATAAGGTTAACAGCTAATTTCTCAGCAGAAACTCTACAAGCCAGAAGGGAGCAGCAAGATATACTTAAAGTGATGAAAGGGAAGAACCTACAACCAAGATTATTCTACCCGGCAAGGATCTCATTCAGATTCGATGGAGAAATCAAAAGCTTTACAGACAAGCAAAAGCTAAGAGAATTCAGCACCACCAAACCAGCTCTACAACAAATGCTAAAGGAACTTCTCTAAGTGGGAAACAAAAGAGAAGAAAAGGACCTACAAAAACAAACCCAAAACAATTAAGAAAATGGTAATAGGAACATACATAATGATAATGACCTTAAACGTGAATGGATTAAATGCTCCAACCAAAAGACACAGGCTCGCTGAAAGGATACAAAAACAAGATCCATATATAGGCTGTCTATAAGAGACCCACTTCAGTACTAGGGACACATACAGACTGAAAGTGAGGGGATGGAAAAAGATATTCCATGCAAATGGAAATCAAAAGAGAGCTGGAGTAGCAATACCGTATCAGATAAAATAAACTTTAAAATAAAGAGTGTTACAAGAGACAAGGAAGGACATTACATAATGATTAAGGGATCAATCCAAGAAGAAGATATAACAATTATAAATATATATGCATCCAACATAGGAGCACTTCAATACATAAGGCAACTGCTAACAGCTATAAAAGGGGAAATCTACAGTAACACAATAAGAGTGGGAGGCTTTAACACCTCACTTACACCAATGGACAGATCATCCAAAATGAAATTAAATAAGGAAACAGAAGCTTTAAAAGATACAATAGACCAGATAGATTTAATTGATATTTATAGGACATTCCATCCCAAAACATTAGAATACACTTTCTTCTCAAGTGCACATGGAACATTCTCCAGGATAGATCACATTTTGGCTCACAAGTCAAGCCTCAGTAAATTTAAGAAAATTGAAATCATATCAAGCATCTTTTCTAACCACAACACTATGAGATTAGAAATGAATTACAGGCAAAAACAGGTAAAAAACACAAACACATGGAGGCTAAACAATACATTACTAAATAACCAAGAGATCCCTGAAGAAATCAAAGAGGAAATCAAAAAATATCTAGAGACAAATGACAATGAAAACACGATGATCCACAACCTATGGCATGCAGCAAAAGCAGTTCTAAGAGGGAAGTTTAGAGCTATACAAGCCTACCTCAAGAAACAAGAAAACTCTCAAATAAACAATCTAACCTTACACCTAAAGGAACTAGAGAAAAAAGAAAAAACAAAACCCAAAGTTAGCAGAAGGAAAGAAATCATAAAGATCGGAGCAGGAATAAATGAAATAGAAACAGAGAAAACAATAGCAAAGATCAATAAAACTAAAAGCTGGTTCTTTGAGAAGATAAAATTGATAAACCTTTAGACAAACTCATCAAGAGAAAGAGAGAGGACTCAAATCAATAAAATTAGAAATGAAAAAGGAAAAGTTACAACAGACACCGCAGAAATAAAAAAGCATCCTAAGAGACTACTGAAAGAAAGTCTATGCCAATAAAATGGACAACCTGGAAGAAACGGACAAATTCTTAGAAAGGTAAACCTTCCAAGACTGAACCAGGAAGAAATAGAAAATATGAACAGGCCAATAACAAATAATGAAATTGAAACTGCGATTAAAGAGCTTCCAACAAACAAAAGTCCAGGACCAGATGGCTTCACAGGTGAATTCTATCAAACATTTAGAGAAGAACTAACACCCATCCTTCTCAAACTCTTCCAGTAAATTGCGGAGGAAGGAACACTCCCAAACGCATTCTATGAGGCCACCATTACCCTGATACCAAAACCAGACAAAGATACTACAAAAAAAGAAAATTACAGACCAATATCACTGATGAATATAGATGCAAAAATCGTCAGCAAGATACTAGCAAACAGAATCCAACAACACATTAAAAGTTTCACACACCATGATCAAGTGGGATTTATCCCAGGGATGCAAGGATTCTTCAATATACGCAAATCAATCAATGTGATACACCATATTAACAAACTGACGAATAAAAAACATATGATCATCTCAGTAGGTGCTGAGAAAGCTTTCGACAAAATTCAACACCCATTTATGATAAAAACCCTCCAGAAAGCAGGCATAGAGGGAACCTACCTCAACATAATAAAGGCCATATACGACAAACCCACAGCAAACATCATTCTCAATGGTGAAAAACTGAAAGCATTTCCTCTAAGATCAGGAACAAGACAAGGATGTCCACTCTCACCACTATTATTCAACATAGTTTTGGAAGTCCTAGCCACGACAATCAGAGAAGGAAAAGAAAGAAAAGGAATACAAATTGGAAAAGAAGAAGTAAAACTGTCAGTGTTTGCAGATGACATGATACCTATACATAGAGAATCCTAAAGATGTCACCAGAAAACTACTAGAGCTAATCAATGAATTTGGTAAAGTTGCAGGATACAAAATTAATGCACAGAAATCTCTTGCATTCCTATACACTAATGATGAAAAATCTGAAAGAGAAATTAAGGAAACACTCCCATTTACCATTGCAACAAAAAGAATAAAATACCTAGGAATAAATCTACCTAGGGAGACAAAACACCTGTATGCAGAAAACTATAAGACACTGGTGAAAGAAATTAAAGATGATACCAACAGATGGAGAGATATACCATGTTCTTGGATTGGAAGAATCAATATTGTGAAAATGACTATACTACCCAAAGCAATCTACAGATTCAATGCAATCTCTATCAAATTACCAAGGGCATTTTTTACAGAAGTAGAACAAAAAATCTTAAAATTTGTATGGAGACACAAAAGACCCTGAATAGCCAAAGCAGTCTTGAGGGAAAAAAATTGAGCTGGAGGAATCAGACTTCCTGACTTCAGACTATACTACAATGCTACAGTAATCAAGACAATATGGTACTGGCCCAAAAACAGAAACATAGATCAATGGAACAAGATAGAAAGCCCAGAGATAAACTCATGCACCTATGGTCAACTAGTCTATGACAAAGGAGGCAAGGATAT
Source organism: Eschrichtius robustus (assembly GCF_028021215.1). Classification (NCBI taxonomy): domain Eukaryota; kingdom Metazoa; phylum Chordata; class Mammalia; order Artiodactyla; family Eschrichtiidae; genus Eschrichtius; species Eschrichtius robustus. Next base: position 46,368,719 of record NC_090829.1, read on the forward strand.
ACAATGGAGAAAAGACAGCCTCTTCAATAAGCGGTGCTGGGAAAACTGGACAGCTACATGTAAAAGAATGAAATTAGAACACTCCCTAACACCATACACAAAAATAAATTCAAAATGGATTAGAGACCTAAATGTAAGACTGGACACTATAAAACTCTTAGAGGAAAACATAGGAAGAACACTCTTTGACATAAATCACAGCAAGATCTTTTTTGATCCACCTCCTAGAGTAATGGAAATAAAAACAAAAATAAACAAATGGGACCTAATGAAACTTCAAAGCTTTTGCACAGCAAAGGAAACCATAAACAAGACAAGAAGACAACCCTCAGAATGGGAGAAAATATTTGCAAACGAATCAACAGACCAAGGGTTAATCTCCAAAATATATAAACAACTCATGCAGCTCAATATTAAAAAAAACAAACAACCAATCCAAAAATAGGCAGAAGGGCTAAATAGACATTTCTCCAAAGAAGACATACAGATGGCCAAGAAGCACATGAAAAGATGCTCAACATCACTAATTATTAGAGAAATGCAAATCAAAAGTACAGTGAGGTATCACCTCACACCAGTTAGAATGGGCATCATCAGAAAATCTACAAACAACAAATGCTGGAGAGGACGTGGAGAAAAGGGAACCCTCTTGCACTGTTGGTGGGAATGTAAATTGATACAGCCATTATGGAGAACAGTGTGGAAGTTTTTTAAACAACTATAAATGGAATTACCATATGATCCAGCAATCCCACTACTGGGCATATACCCAGAGAAAACCATAATTCAAAAAGACCCATGCACCCCAATGTTCATTCCAGTACTATTTACTTTTGTAAATAGCCATTTACAATGGAAGCAACCTAAATGCCCATTGACAGATGAATAGATAAAGAAGATGTGGTACATATATACAATGTAATATTACTCAGCCTTAAAAAGGAATGAAATTGGGTCATTTGTAGAGACGTGGATGGATCTAGAGACTGTCATACATAGTGAAGTAAATCAGAAATAGAAAAACAAATATCGTATATTAAAGCATATATGTGGAACCTAGAAAAATGGTACAGATGAACTGGTTTGTAGGGCAGAATTTGAGACACAGATATAGAGAACAAATGTATGGACACCAAGGGGGGAAAGCAGAGGGGTGGTGGGGGGGTGGTGTGATGAATTGGGCGATTGGGATTCACATGTATACACTGATGTGTATAAAGTTGATGACTTTAAGAACCTTCTGTATAAAAAAATAAATTAAAAAAAAGGAAAAATTATTAAAAAATATTTAAAAAAAGAAAACAAAGTACATTTACCCTTATTTTTAAGAAATGCAAATTAAGCTAATATTAGTGGACAGAGGGTCATCATGTCTGTAACTTACTCTCAAATGGTTCCGAGAAAAAGAAACAGGTACATATAGCAGATAAAGCACATATGGTAAAATGTTAACCTTTGGGGAATCTGGGTGAAGGATATATAAAAATTCTTTGTACTATCTTTGAAAGCTTTCTGTACGCAGTACAATGTTAGAAATACAGAAAAAAACTGTATGTTTACCTAGAATTTTATATACAGTGAGGGTATTCTTCAAAAAGGAAGACAAAATAAACTTTCAGAAAAACAAAACCAGAGAGAATCTAGGACTAACAGAGCAGAGTTGCAAGGGCCACCACAGGAAGTGAATCCAGCTGAAGAAAATGAGACTGGAAATAATTCTTGCCTTATATGAAGTGGTATGATATTAATTCAAGGTAGGTGAAAAGTTAAGGAAGCATATTGTAATCCCTAAAATAACCACTATAAAACTAATTGAAACAGTGAATAATAAAATTCTATGTAGGAGATCAAATAGAATACTAAAAACAGTCAATTATTTTCATTATTTTAACAAAAAGTAGGGGAAGGGATGGAAACTAGGGACTTGAGGGCTCGTGGCCCAGTGTTCTGCCTCCTTGGTGTGGACTGGACCCTGCTGGCCCCTCAGCAGAAAATTACTGAAGAAATAAATGGCATTCTACAAAAATTGAGGCAGAAGATCAAAATCTGAGTCGTAGGCGGGTTAAATTTCGATAAAGTGCAGGTGAACTGGGAAATGACATGATTAAAAAAATATGATTGTGTGTTTCCAGGAAATGGCTTGGTAGCGTACAAAGATGGGCAACTCTTAATTAAACAGAATATTCAAGGTCACCTTGAATAAGGCCCTAATCCAAGATTTAATCAATGACTGTCTGAGCTACATTGTAGAAACCAAACTCCTGAAGAAGGAGTGCTTTCATTGAAATTCTAACTGGGATGTGAATTCATCCTCTATTGAAAGAAGCTGCAGCCCCAAAGAACACATGGAGTTCTATACACATTATAAAGAAAGAAAATGTAAGACAAAAATGTGTAGCAGATCTGTGGAAAGCATTTGCAAATAAAGGCCTCACATTTTCTGTAGGAGGCCAGATCAGCTTTGAGGTCTTTCGGGATGGATAAAGCAAGAGGTATTGCCTGGGACATGTGGAAAATCATGATTATAAGACCATTTCTCTCTTTGGAGACAAAACTGTGGCAGGTGGGAACGACCATGAGATCTTCACAGACCTGGGAACTGCAGGCCACACGAGTCTGTGCCTGAGGACACAGGCAAGATCTGTGAAGAGCTCTTGTACTAATGGTCATTTTCCCTGTGGGAAGAAGAGGGAGCTAATGAGCCTGACAGGGTCATTCGGTGGCCAAACCCAAGGTCTCCCCTTCATATGCCCACACTACCCAGCCCAGGCCAGGCTCTCCGCAGGGTTCAGTCATCTCATAGGGTACTGACAGTGATATCCTCATGCAGCAGAGAAACCTCCCTCTATCCCCAAACACGTGAGGCCTTCCACCTCCAATGCCAAAAGAGAGAAGAAAAGACTTGTCAAGAATGGAGCAAAGGAATAACCCCACCAGTAGACTTTATCCCTCAACTCCATATTTGCAATCACAGTATGCCTGGGCTTTGGGGAAACTTCCTATCAATCTAGAAAGATAGAGAAAGAACAAATGTGCCGGGCCCCTCCCTCTTCATGGGTCCTATGATAAATGTAACAGATATTTATGTTCGAACCCTCTGCATCAATAACAGAAAGGGGGATTTGTGATGAGTAAGAAAGGACAGGACAATTACAATGATTCGACCCTGGGACAAAAGTCTAGAAAACACTTTCTGAAATGAAGCTCCCTCCTGAGCGTCAGCTTGATGGGGCTTTGAAACTGAGAAGAATGTGATCACTGTGGTGGTATTCAGTTAAATGACTCTGTACAATCTTTCTTTTCCAATCCTGCTTCCTGATGCAGACCTCAGTACGGGCTGCCGACAGATGACAGGCCAAGTGACCACTGACCCCAAGTAGTTTGCACTCAGCTCTCCCAGAAGGCAGATCAGCTCTGTATTCACTACACCTTGAATACCCTGGCTGGTTCTCGGTAACCATGGAGATGGGAGGAAATAGAAACCAACAACCCCTGGTTAGAGAACTGGCATCAGCCGAACAGTCCTTCCCTTGGATGTAGGTTCTGATCCCAGGTCTGGAGAAACTAACTTGGGATGTTAAATTTTACTCAAAGTATCTTCTTATTGGACCTGACTGGCTTCCCAAAGGCATTATTTGCCTCTAGTTTCTCAGGTAAGAGCTTAGATTATTCATAGGAATAGGAGCTGCACTTTACCTCTCTGCAGACTTTTTAATAGAAGTTGTCCACCCAGGCCCTCACTTAGACTTTGACTTAAGGGGTGAGAGCAGCTGTGGTTGGGACCCTCTCTCCTCCCTTCCACATTCTGCAAGTTCTTTGTGAAACTGGAGGCAGCTCAAGGCCCTAGTTCAGAACACAGCTGAAGAGAGCTCCCAAGGTAATTGTTCACACGTCACTTTTCAGTATTTGGCAACGTTGAGACCCCCAAACCCTGCACAGATAGGTGCTGGGGCCAGCTTCAGTCTACAGCGTGGCCTCTGCTGGGGGTCACCTACCTGAATCCTGGGCCAGGAGGAGCCCTGTGCTCTGCATCCCCTGCCTCCCAGCCCCCAAACAGTTGCTTGCATCAGATAAACCTGGTTCCCTCCAAACCTTCTGGCTGCTCAGTCTTCTCTTAGCTCAGGATTGGGTTGGGAGAACAAAAGAAGAAATGCTGGCCTATGAAGTCTGCCCGGCTCAACCACTCCATTTACTACACACAGGACTGTCGTTTCTCAGTGATTCCCAGGCATGACCATCCAGTGGTATCTTTCCTAGTAGAATTTTGCAAATGATACTGCAATGACCTTTCAAAGTGAAAAGCAGCAAATTAAAGTGATTTTATTGTTTCCTAAAAAACAAGGCAAAACAAAATAAAAAGGCAGTGAAGGCTAAACAAAGGACAAAGAACAGATGATAAAAAATAGGACAAATAGCAAGAAGGTACAATTAAACCCCCAAATATCAATAATTATACTAAATATAAGTGGACATAATGCTCCTATTAAGAGTCAGAGATTGTTAAACTGGATAAATAAGCAAAACTCTGTCTATATGCAGTATACAAGAGATGAATTTTAAACACAGGAAAGTTGAAAGTAAAAACATTGGAAAAGTTATACTATGTAAACACAGCAAACTAAAACTGACATGCCTATACTTATATCAGATAAAGTAGACTTCAGGACATGGGGTATTTCCAGGTAATGAATATTCATAATGGTAAGAGAGTCAATTTAACAAGAGTATCTAAAAATATTAAATTGTATGTACCTAATAACAGAGCTCAACAAAACATAAATAATAACTGTCAGAACTAAAGAGAAAACTAGAGAAATCCATCATTATTGTTGAGCATACTGTAGGATTTTACTTACATACTTTCCTAGAACACAAAATACTAATCTAATCTGAGGCAAATCCCATTAATGGTTGATCTTGGTGAGGGTTTGATTCGAAAAGGACAAATTATATTTTCTCAGGGTGATGAAGATACTTTCTTTCTTGATCGGGATGGTGGTTTCACAGCAGTACACATTTGTCAAACTCTTCAGTCCATACACCTGTGCTTTTTATTGTATGTAAATTCTTTCTCAACAAAACCTCAAATCAATGCCCAGTATTTTCCATAATGCCCTTTTGTCACTTACCACATTTAATATTGGATTTTCTACACATTTAAATGTGTTATTTCCCCTTTTGGAATTACAGAGTCCTGCCTGAGTTGTTCATTTACCTTTGCAATTTTGCAGCACTTTTCCCAATTTGGATAATCAGTAAATACCAATTGAGCAAATAAAAATGAACTATAAATATTGAATCCAGCATTTTAAATTGGATTAAGTTTATTTTATATTGTAGAGCAGGGATTAGCAAATGCTGCCCCATGGGCTAAATTTGGTGCACTGCTTGTTTATGCATGGCCCTCAACCTAGGAATGGTGTTTACATTGTAAATGAAAAAAAAAAAAAAATCAGAAGGAGAAAATATTATGTGATAAATGAAAAATGATATGAAATTCAAACTTCACAAAACATAAATGGAGTTTTACTGTAACATAGGAAAGTAAAAAGATGAGAAAAGACATACCAGGCAAACACTGAGAGTGATGAAAAGCTGATATGGTTTTACTAGTATGAGATAAAGGAGGCTTTGCGGGCACAGGGTATTACCAAATATAACTGAGGAGAATTCACAAAGGTAAAAGGTGAAATAGAGATTTTTACTGGGCTGACATAAAGCCCAGGAATCTGAATTGTACCAAGCCCTCTGCAACAAAACCTGCTCTAGAGTAACTGGAATAACAAAATAATCCTTAGTCATGAGCCATGTAAATAATCAGCTATTTCACAAGATACAAAGTAACAGATGGGGTCACACAGATTTAGTGAGAGGAGTGCAAGTGATTATGTAGGCTCTAGGAGAGGATACAATTTGGAAGGCTGTGAGATAAGGAGATAACTGGTTTCTGCCTACACAGTTTCAGCAGCTTTGCAAAGATGAGATTTATAAATACTTTATAAATTAAAGAAATTAACTACAGCATCACTAAACTGAAAATACCACCTACGCCACTTGCACAGTTTTCTATTAATAGTGAGTGAAGCATTAGCTGCCAAGGCCTTGGAATAAATTATTATGGAATTAGAGCTTGCAGAGATGAGGTATTGCCTCTCATATACACATTACTTGTAGCAAGAAAATACCATATTTGGAGTCAATCTCTTGGAGAGTCCAAAAGCTACACACAGTTACATTGACATAAGAGCTTAGACTTACAGCCTTATTAATGTTTTATAGAAACAGGGTGGAGAAGATAAAATGGATAGTAATTTAAATGAAGATGAGATGGTTCTTCAGTACTTCTTAATCCTTTTGGTCTCTCAGCTACTTCTAAGAGTACAAGAAGGCATCCCTTGTTTTAAAAAGAAGCACATCATTCTATAGCGTTATTTATTAAGGAGGGAATACATTCAGTATTAATTACATGAAAGAGTATAGTTAGAAAATAGTTGAGGTCTACATTTAATAAATTGTCATGTAACTCTAATGTGGGTATAAAGAGGTTTCTGTTCAGGATCATCTACCTATAGTTAATAGAATAATTATAACTCTTACTGGCAAATAACAAGCCCATTGGGACTTGCTTCATCAAAAAGGAAAATTTATTAGCAGAATAGAATATAAGGGTAATTCACAGGTCACAGGGGCCTCATGTGGCCAGACCTCAGGAAAAGAACTGGAACCACCAGTATGACTGCCATTAGAGCTTTCTCGTTAATGGTCACTTTGGGCTGTTTCCTTGTTCAGTCTTGCTGCTGAACAACCTCTTCTCATACCTGAAAATGGCTTCTGTTAGCTTTCAAGTTTAGAATCCCTATTGTGGAGGGATGCCATGATAAAGGTTAAATGTCTGGATGCCTTGCTAAGGAACTATTTGGTCTGGTTTGTGTCAGTACCTCTCCTAGTCTAACCACAATGGGTCCTGCTACTGTGTCCAGAGAAAGAGGTCTCACTATTCCAATCTGAAAAGTTATCACTAGTCAAGCCAGAAAATATAGTAATAGGGCCAGATTGACAAGATATCATGTGTCTAAAAAATTCCCTCATCCATAAAAACAATGTTTGATTTTCATTTGTTGCCCTCAACCCACCAACCTGGGAAGCTATTGAGAAAATAACGATAAGAAGATGAGCTTAATATGAATCCATGCTCTTTTAAAATTAGTATCTAGATGCATTTGTCAGAATTCATTGAAAGGATACTGAGGGTTTATGCATTTAAGGTATATAAATTTTACCTCAACAGCAATAACCAAAAAGCACTAGAAACAAATATTGAACTCTGGTTAATAATATGCCCGTTGAGGTATTTGTGGGACCATACTGATGTCTGTAACTTTGTTTGAAATGCATCAAAAAATAATATACATGAATCAATGGTTAGAGGGATGTGTAGATGAATATAGACAAATAGGTCTGTGATAAAGCAAATATAGTGAAATGTTAATTGCAGCACTGACATAGTATATATATATGAATTTTTACAGAAAAATTCTTTCAACTTTTTTGTATGTTTGAAAATTATCCCAATGAAATATTGGAAAAAAATAAAAACTAAATGAATCAGCACTTCCTCACATAATGCATTCTCAATTAGTATTTCTATACACTTGAGAATCTAGAACAATCTCTATGCCTACTACTTTAGATAGTATTTTACATTGCTTTAAACTCATTTGCCTTTGGAGTTTCTAAGTTCAACGTGTACCTTTCTCACTGATTACAGTGGGTCATCTTAAACATTCCTTTCAAGTTTTTAATTACACAATGAAGAGTTATGCATTTTTAAATACAAAAGAGCAAAATCTGAAAATATAAATTATCTGTATACTCACTGCTCAGAGATATTTGGTGTATGTTCTTCTAGAATTTGTTTTAATAAATGCCCTTTTAAAGGTTGGAGAGACTAAAGCAAATATATGGTAGGCATGTATTATCTTTGCCATTTAATAGATCTGGCTAGAAACCCTGCTTTTTTAAAATCCGAATTTATCATTTCCCACCTGAAACTTGTCATGACAAATATTTGTTTTTATCCTTCAATCCTTTCTCATTGACCTAGTCCATGGGTATTTTATGTTCTATTGATTTTCTCAGCTAGTACAGTATTTCATGTAATTCTACATGTAATTCATAATACAATATTATTGGATTGTACTGTCTCAATAACTTAAGTACTGAGATGTTTATCAAGTACTGCCTAATAGGCACCACTATGAATTATGCCACAAAAATAATATAAAGGGAGTAAAACTTATTTTAAAACAATAGAATTATGCCACAAAAATAATATAAAAGGAGTAAAACTTATTTTAAAAAATATTAAACAGGTCATTTTGTTGAATGGTTAAGACAGGTAACTACCTTGAGCCCCAGTTCTAGAACCTTAACAGCTTCAAAGGAAGTAAAATAAGATACTTGTAGCACTTCCTCCACTGCACATCACATGCTCAGTAAATCTAAGTGAGAATTGCTATTAGTATGCTACTTTAAATTTGCATATTATTAGCATATTCACAGACTAAAATATGCTAAAAATGTCTGTACTTAAAAGAGGTTTCAATATTTTCCCCATAAGTAGTTTTTAAATTATTGATATTTTTATTAAGCCCATTTTCATTGATAATGCAGCCCAACTTCAGCTTAGACAAGTTATGGCACCACAAAGTCTGAATTTTTTGATTCTCAGTAATTGAGATTTTGTTATTTAAGAATCTAAGATAATGAACCTCACTTGATGTTTTAGAGTCTTTGGGATGACATCATTCTTTTATCTCTATACTGGACTAGTGACTCTGGTAATGCATCACTAAAAACAGTAAAATCTTTGTTCCTCAAATGATACAATATTATTTATGTTTTCTCTTTGAATTAAAGTTTTTCCATTTGTCACGAAACAGCCTTTACTAATCTGTTCAAATCGTTTGTATAATTCTCACTTCCCATCCATGTTTGCTATATTTTTTCAATCAAAAAGAAGAAAACATGATCGATTAATTTTGCTGTCCTCCGTATCTGATGGAATTTCCCTTCCAATTCCCTTTATGTGAGTCAACTGACATGTGGCAAATACCCTCCTCACAGATGGATGGGTAATAGCAATTGCACAGTTGCTGAATTTTGCAACACAGGTGCTTGGATTGGCTCTGCTTGCCTGCCAGCAATATACAGATCTTGGCAGTCCCCGCACAGTTGTAAAAAGAAGCAGAGGAAGAGCACATACTCATTCAGCTGGCACTCATCCTTTTCTGCACTGAGGCCCACAGTTGAGCCAGACTCACTGCTTTCATTGCCTCTTAGCCCCTGAATCACTGTCAGATTCTTGACCTAAATCTGCGACTTGCAAGGAAACCATTTTGGTTTAATTACAAATGTGCAAGTTTAATATAGAAATAATGTGTTCCTTCATGCAATACTTACTACCAACAAACGAGTGGGAACTGAGAAACTTGAAGATAGTATTTTTTCTTCCTAATACAAAATGGAATGTTTCTACAACAGAAATAAAAGTACATTTAAAGTGAGGTTTTCTTTAACAAAAAAATCATATATTTGCTATTAGTTTTTAAATTAAACCTTTGATTTTCCAAACATTCCTTGGTCCTATGTACTCGAAGATGTACCTTGAGAGAATGATTGCTATTTATGTATGTGGGTGGGTCTAAAATACTACTTGTGAGCTGTTTTTCAGCATGAGAATGTAAGAAAATTTGTCTGTAGTGAGAATTTATGCACTGGGCAAGTTTCTAGGAATCTTAGTACAAATTAGAGGCAGACTCACCCTTGAGGAACGCATGGTAGAGTTGATGAAAATGTTAGTGTGATACCTTCTCCTAAAAAGAAAGAATAAAATGAAGTGATACTTGTGGGGGAGTGGCAGTTGTGCCTGATAAGGGTCAAGAAAAGCAATAGAAAGAAACTGATATATATACTCGGGACTTATAGGATGTGTAATACTTCTTTAGGAAAGTGTGCAGATGTAGATAGTTTGGACAAAGGGAAATGGAAGGGTAGGTTTGTTTTGGAAAATGGGATTTACTTATGTTTGTTAGGATTAACTAGAGACGTGGTTCCAGAGATCCTCTTGGATCAGAAATGAAGAACTAATAATTTTTCCTAAGGATTATGAGGTTTATTTAAACATAGGCAGTGTGGATTGTATGTCAGAAAGAACACTTGATTTACACCCTCAACTAATGAACTGGTTCCACTTCTTGAATTTCCTGATCTCAGCTGCCCCATCTCACCTCACCATAATACACTGAGTTAACCAAAACAAAAATCTTAGAGTCATTCTCAAGTCTTCCTTTTTCTTCATGCCCCATATTCAATCCATTAAAAAGCTCTGATGTTCTCACCTTCAAAGCGTATTCCACCTTCTCATCCAAACTTTCGAGCCATAATCTTTTCTTGTCTGCAGTATTTTAATAGCCTCCTTATTGGTCTCCCTGCTTCTGTTTGGGGCACCTTTCCCAAGAATCTTTGCTTTCAAAATCTAAATCAGATCATGTCATTCCTCCACTTATTACTGTTCTAATAGCTCTCCATTGAATTTATAATAAAATGCAAAGTCCTAATGCTCTTATATGACCCTGCACGATTCAACTTCATCTCCTGTGGCTCATGCTATTCTTTCTAAATTCTAATCTTTTCCTCAAACACAATAAGCTTATTATGGCCTTGGGGTCTTTGCACTAACCTAGAATGCTCTTCCTCAGACATCCGTGTGATGATCTCATTCTTGTTATTTTCATCTCAGATTTAGATAACTGATTTGGGGGGCCATTTGTGACCATTCAGCCTAAGTCATCCTCCAGGCTTACGGTATAACAGTGCTCCTCTAAATAAGACCTTCTGAGTAGCTGGAAACATAAATAAGGAACTTGCAACAGAATGGAAATCAATGCACTGTTTCCTGATGGAGAAAGCTTTGCTGTGTAGCAAAAAATAGTATCTTATGTATAAAGAGTCATACTTGCTATATTCAGAAACTGCAGAAGCAAGTATGGTGAACATTCTAAGAAAAAGTGGCTTTATCTTGATCAGAAAACAGACCTGATTATCTGACAAAGAATCTGCCTGGGCATGGTATTATGACTTTTTTGCTTTTTGTTAACCTCCTATCTTATCAACAGAAAAAGGGAGGAAGGGAGTGTATAGGGGTAACAGAAGGTCAAAGAAATTCTCTCTGTGTGTGGTTGTTATTCAAATTTTGATGCTTCTTTTCCTTTATCTTTTAAGGGGGCGAAATGGCCTGGGTTTTGGGCAAGTCTTCACATCCATTTCATCTGTTCCAAAAACCCAGGATATAGGTACATTCTGATACTGATTGAAGCAAACTGTAAGTGCTCATTTTGGAAATTAAAGACTATAAGTTGTATTTTCATTTAAGGAGTCCTATTGGCTATATATATTTTTTTCCTGTAAAAGAATCAATGCCTCGGTTGAGATCCCAGAGTTCTGCACTGTGGAGCGTGGAAGAGCCATTTTGGCCTGGAAATGTTAAGGGCAGGTGTTACCAGTTATCCATAGACATTGAAGGACTTTAGTAAATTTCTTTGCCAAATGTATAATTTTGAATAACACTGCCTTCATGGATCCTCCAGAATGAGTTAGCAGCAAAATACTGCTCTAAGTAGTTGAAGGTGAAAGCGAGTGAAGCCCTGTGGGGCTTCCAGGCACGGATGCCCTTTTGTCCCCCATTTCTTATAGGCAAGACTGCAGCCTTCATGACCTTCCCTGAGTTCCAGAAGGTGGATTCAAGTGGTTACTAATCAAGGGAGGGAGTAGCCAAGAAACCACCTGAGGCAAGAATGAAGGGACCAGAGAAGCTCAAGATTAGGAGACCAAAGGCCACCTGAGATGAGATTAAAGGAGTGCAGGCCCTACACACACCCTAATCTTGTCAGAGACTTCACCTTCGAATTATTGTTATAAAACCCCTCATCAGGGCTTCCCCGGTGGCGCAGTGGTTGAGAATCTGCCTGCCAATGCAGGGGACACGGGTTCGAGCCCTGGTCTGGGAAGATCCCACATGCCACGGAGCAACTGGGCCCGTGAGCCAACTGGGCCCGTGAGCCACAACTACTGAGCCTGCGCGTCTGGAGCCTGTGCTCCGCAACAAGAGAGGCCGCGATAGTGAGAGGCCCGCGCACGGGGATGAAGAGTGGCCCCCGCTCACCGCAATTAAAGGAAGCCCTCGCACAGAAACGAAGACCCAACACAGCCAAAAATAAATAAATAAATAAATTTATTAAAAAAAAAAAAAAAACCCTCATCAAATCCTTTGGGGTTGGGACACATAGTTTTTCGAGGCAGAAGCCCCTGGTGTGTCTCCCTTTGCCTGACAAAGTAATAAAGCTATCCTTTCCTACTTCACCTAAAACTCTGTCTCCGAGATTTGATTTGGCACCAGTGTACAGAGAGGTCGAGCTTTTGGTAACAAAGGTATTAACATGTTTGATGGAATTATTTAGCATCATCCGTTATATTGCAGAAAAATGCCTGTCAAAAGCAACAGTATGGGTATTCAGTTGTTGTTATATATATTTTTTCCCTGCAAATAATTTAACAGGTTTGGCTGCCTTTTTACAATTACGTGTTATTATTTGTTTTGAATAGGTAATATATGCCCATGCTACAAAGTATAAAAGGCGCTCAAAGACAGAACATGACAAATAATTCTCAGTCTGACATTTCTATCACAGTCATCTAGTTCCTTCCCCAGAGGCATTCACTGCTATAGTACTTTTAAAACGTGTTTCCAGAGAGAATCTATGTATATCTAAGCATAGATACCAAACATATTGTTTTTAAATAGAAATAATAATGTAACCGAAAGTGGGGTCCGGCTGCTTACCACTCAAAAGCTAATAAAGAGGCCAGGTTGGTGGAAAGGAAAGTTTTCTTTATTTTGGATGCCAGCAACCAGGGGGAGGGTGGACGCCTGTCCAGAGGCCAACTCCCCCCCTCCCCTGACAATCAGGGGGCAAGAGCTTTTATAGACAGAGGGAGGGGGCTACAGGCAGAAACAATACACTCAGCTCTGACAGTCACCTTGAAATTGATCGTCGGTGGTCTGACCAGCGTCAATTTGATTGTTTCAAGTACAGTTAATCTTCAGTTCCCGGGTCGGTTTGTTTCCATTTCTTTGAGGCCAGTTCTCAGAATTGTGGCAGCTTATGTCATGGCTACAGCCTGGTCATCACATAGTTGACTTCTTCCACCTGCTGGGGGTTTCAGTATCTATAAGACAGCTCACAGGATATGGCTCAGAATATTATTTGTAGCCTTTGAGGAGGAACTAAAGGTCCTTGACTATGCTCAATGACTAAACTGTTGTTATTTGGTCTCTGACTGTTTTCCTTTGTTTCTGCATTTTCTCACTTGTCTGATTAAACTTATTCTTTGGGTAAAGTTTTTCCACAGACAAAAGGCGGGCTGAGGACATGGTGGGGCAAGGGCCATAGGGTCCTGCTCTGTTTCAATAACACATCTTTAATATTATTCACATTGATATCTATCAATTAAAAGAATCTTTGAGATTTTTCCATATCAACACATAAGGAGTCAATTACCTCATCCAACTGCTGCATGGTATTCCATTTTCTGAATAAACCACATTAGCTTTAACACCTTCCTATTAGTGGACATTTTTGTTGTTTTCTAATCTTTCTCACAAAGAAGAATTTTTTTTAAAGTCTTGGAGAAGTCCTAGGATACTGTACTACTCTAACATTTTTTCGCCCTGAGAAATACTGCCCTTATTCAATTTACAGGCAAAAAGTTTGTATTTAACATACTTTTTTCCCTGAATTACATCATCAATTCTTTCTTGTCCTCCTATTTCAGTTTTCACAGTTAGCAAGCTGATTGTGTTGTATCTCCTTCTTCAATCGTTCCTATTCATCTTTGGCTTTTTTTACTCCTGCTTTCCTTTTATCTTATTTTGTTTATTTTTCAATCCTGTCATATTGTCAGTGTGTTTTCAGCCAGGATCATTCTCTTTTATGATGTTCTTAATGTGGACTTCATACCTGAGATTTTATTTTTTCCTCCTTCTGTCTTGCGCTTTGCTGACTCATGTGTTGTATCTCTTGTTACCTATGATATCTTTCCTGAATTCTTTTATCTCTGCTTTGAACTATTTGTTATATAATTACTTATTAAGATTTTTTAGTTTAATGGCAATATATTTGGTCACAATTTTTATCTGCTCCAAGAATTTTTTTTTCGTAGTGAGTGTTTTTCGTCCATCCTTTATTTTCCTGATTTCTTTTTCTTTTGATTCTAGCATTTTCCTATAAATCCTGTGCTGGTTTTGATCTTGGGTGGCCTTGGCCTGCATTGGCTTGGAGCAGGATGTCGGTTCCCAGCCAGAGATTGAAGTCAGGCCACGGCACTGGACTACTGGTTAGTGACAAGACCCTGGCCCTGCGTCTTTGTAGAAATGAATTCCCACAAAGACGGAAAGTAGTGAAACAAGTAAAGTGTTTATTAGGAGGAAAAAGGGTACGTGTCAATAAGCACACAGGGGTGAGCTCAGAGAGAGGTCTCGCCCTCATGGTAGTTTGAATCACTTATATGGGACATTTCTTCTGGGTTTCCTTTGGCCAATCATCTTGCTTTGCCTGGTTCTGGGTCCGTATTTGGTATATCTCAGGGTCCTTCCCTGTGTGCGTGCACATCTCTTAGCCAAGACGGATTATAGTGAAGAGGCCTATGGGTAGGTTGACATAACTCCCTTTTGACCTCCAACGAACCTTTCTGTGCATGTACAGTCGGGAAGGTCTCCCTGACTTCAAGAATGAGATATATGTGATCTCTGATCTGGGCAGGGCTCAGCTTCTCCTCCCTCCTGCTATTTTGGAGTATCTGTCCACAGGGGACAAACTCCGGCTGCTCAGCCTGGGGCCCATCTATCTCCTGCCTCAGTTTCGTAATTTCAATGAGTTCAGTTTGGGACCAAGAATTTGCAGAAATTTTGCATGAGGCAAGAATTTTTCTTAGAACTTACTGAATTAGGTCATTATTTCCTTAGTTTATTACTGAAAAATATTATATTTAAAATACATTTTGATATTTAATTATGGCATCTACAATCTCTTAGCTTAGTGGTCCCCACTTGTTCATCTTGAGTGCTATTTTTTTTAATTAATTAATTTATTTTTAGCTGTGTTGGGTCTTCGTTGCTGCATGCGGGCTTTCTCTAGTTGCGGTGAGCAGGGGCTACTCTTCATTGTGGTGTGCAGGCCTCTCATTTCTGTAGCTTCTCTTGTTGTGGAGCACGGGATCTAGGCATGCAGTCTTCAGTATTTGTGGCACGTGGGCTCAGTAGTTGTGGCTCACAGGCTCTAGAGTGCAGGCTCAGTAGTTGTGGTGCATGGGCTTAGTTGCTCCATGGTATGTGGGATCTTCCCGGACCAGGACTTGAACCCGTGTCCCCTGCATTGGCAGGTGGATTCTTAACCTCTGTGCCACCAGGGAAGCCCTTGAGTGCTATATTAGAACAATAAAAGAAGAAGCATTTGGTGAATTTACTATGCCCGAGCCGCGAGTTGATTTATTGCATCTCAGGATTAGCGGCACCATGCCTCTTGACATAATCGAAAAAGCATCTCAGTGAAAAATGAAGGAGTCTTTAAATGCTGCTGAACATATAGGCATATTATATAAGGTATATCTGACAGTTATTGAGCTTCTATTACAACAAAAATAAAATTACTGGTGGAAGTGCTACTCAAAATGAAAACTAGTGCTGTGATCCAGTAAAAATAATTGTACAGTTCTTGTGACTATTATTTGAAACATTTTCAGTAGTCTTTTCTACAGGACAATTAATACCAATAGTGTGATCATCAGTTGATATCACTATAGCTGAGTTATTTGTTCTTGAGTGATATATCTCTTTGAGTTTCTGACGTAAGATACCTGACACACTGATTTACAGGTTTTGAGGATGTAGTTTTTTTTGTTTGTTTTTTGTTTTTTCTTCTTTTTCCAGCATAGGAATTTCTGCACAGATGTCACACATAATTCCAACCTATACCCCTTTACTTTTTTAGAATTAAAAAAAATCTTTAAAAATGCAGGTCAGCAGCATTTAGACTCTAACATTTTAACTAGTCATATTTCTAGTACTGAAGACTGAGCCAGACAAAGACCAAACGGACCTCTGAAGGTGAATACTGGTGTATCCCATTACCAAGCAAGGCTGGAAAAATGTGAAATAAAGCCAACAGGAAAAACGAAGAATAAACTGAAATAGGGCATTGCTAAGGCAGTTTTCTGTCTATCACACCTATCTTGGAATGGAATCCAGATAAATATCCCTTCTGTGGAAGGGCCGTCCACTAGAATTACCTCTTAGAACCTACCAGATATTGGATTTCCCCACTGATAAATTAAAATTATATTAAATATAATAATCTTTCTCCTCTTCCTTTGCCTGTATCTGGAGAACTAGACCAGCAATCCCCACCTATTTCTGCCAAAATTTATTTCAACATTTATATCACATAACACTGTGTTAGACCTATGGAAAGATAATTCATCTGAAAGGATGAATTATCTTTCCATAGGTAAAGCTAGCCTGCCTTTGAATTTCTGCTAGTGCAGAAATAAAAGAAAATTTTAGAGTATTTATAAACATATAAACATTTATTTTTGAAAGATCAAAGGAATTTTTATACTTATGAAATTGTAACAATGAGTTATAAAGAGAGAATAAGTTGAAATTAGAAAAACTATATGAGATGCAAAAAAATATAAAATTTAATAAAAATAATTGTGGTAATAAAAATAATGGATTAGTTACAGAAGACAAATCTGGGAGGAAGAGCAAACACCAGAAGGAAATTTTCCCAAATCAGAATATTTCTAAGGAAAGGAATAAAGAAAAATTAAAGTGAGGGTAAAAGGGGACAGATTCAGGTAATTTGACTCATGTATAATAGGACTATGGGAGGCGAGAACGGAGCAGACAGAGCAGAAATAACAAAAAGATATACACACGAAAACTTTCACCAAATTAAGATGTATATTAACTGGCAGATTGAAAGTAGCTTTGAAATCCTAGGGAAAATTATGTTAGATAAATAATACTTAGATATAACTTGGTGAAATTTTATTTTATGTATTAGTTTCTTATGGCTGCTGTAATACAATAACACAAACTTAATGGTTTAAACAATGGAAATTTATTCTTACACAGTTCTGGAGATTAGAAATTTGAAATCGGTTTCATTGTGTCAAAACCAAGGTGTCAGCAGGGCCACCTTCCCTCCATAGACTCCAGGGAAGAATTTGTTCTTTGTCTCTTCTGCTTTTGGTGGCCGCTGGCATTCCTTGGCTTGTGGCTGCATCACTTTAAACTCTGCCTCTGTGGCTACATTGCCTTCTCTTCTGTGTGTCAAATCTCCCTCTGCCTCTCTCTTATAAGGATACATGTTATTGCATTTACTGCTCACCTAGATAATCCAATATTAACTACTTCTCTTAAGATCTTCAACTTAATCACTTCTACAAAATTATTTTATGCAATATAAGGCAACGGTTACAAGTTCCAAGGATTAGAAAATGGCTGTCTTTTGGGCTTCCATTATTTAGTCTGTGAGTTATAAGTATGCTTGCATGTACGTGTAAATCTAGCAAGCACCCAAACAAAAGATAAAGATTATATGCATAAAAACAAAACTCTAGTTGCTCTTAGACTTTCATTCTGTAGAGAATTCTATGGAGTTGAGAAAAATATATTTAAATGGTGATATTATAAATTCAATGAAATAATCATTTATTTGTGAGGACACCAAAAGATTTTCTCAACTATAAAAAGGCTTGGTTTACTTCTCCTGAGGAAAAAATTGTGTTGAATTACAGACGAATGGGAGATGAATCAAGGTTAGAAACTTAAGGATAGGGAAGTCATTTTATAAAGGTCTGGCAATAAGCACAGACCTTTATAAAACTGACAGACGTAAACGTCAAATTAAGTCTCAGGGCTGGAGTGCCGGCTTGGCTCAGTCCAGATTTACACCCAATCTCTAGGTAATCTTCAGTCCTATGGCTTTATATACCATCTTTATGATGGAAACAACTTAATCCATATCTCTAATTTAGACATCTCCCCACTACTCTACTCTCATTTAACGAAGTGTTTTCTTGGTTTCTTTCTTAGAGACTACATAAACATCTGAAACCTAGCATGCCCTGAACCAAACTCTTGTTTCTCTGTTAGATCTATTTCTCTATTTAGACCTACAGCTTTCCCTGTCTCAGAATATGATAAATCCATTCAACCAGTTATTTAAGCAGAAAATCTTGTAAAAATCATTATTTACTCCTCTCTTTCTTTTGGCAAATCTTGTTGGCTATGGCTTAGAAATATAATAAATATAATACCTCTTACTTCTCGACAGGTACTAACTAGGCTCAAGCCATTCTTTTCTCTTGCCTGGAATAATTAAACAGCTTTCTTTATGCCCATTCTTGCTTTTGTGTAATCTAGCCTCCAAGGAACTAGAGTGCTCCTGCTAAAATAAAGGATGATCATGATTATGTTACTCATCTGCTCAAAGCCCTGTGATGGCTTCCTATCTGCCCTTCTCCTCACTTCCCGCCCCATTTCCTACCACCTTTCTCTATTTCCTCCAGCAGTTTAGATCTCTTGCCTGTTCCCTAAACACAGTAAGTGAGACGATCTCCCCAGGGCCTTCTCATTTGTTCCCTCTGCCTGAACTTAAGTGGCACAGTGTCCCCAATCATTCCACTACTCAATTTCTTTAGGTAGGATCCAAGCCAGACTCAATTTACTAAAACTTATATGCCTTGGAGGGATAATGTAATGTGATAAATCAAATACTTTTCATTAAGACATTAGCATAGGATAGTTGGAATTTTTGTTCTTCCAATGGATAGTGACAGTCAAAAAGAGGTTGAAAAGATGATTGAAAGACACCCTAGAAAAAGTTAGAATGTTTTTCAGGCATTAAAAAATATACATGAAAAAGTAGAATTCCATATAGCAGTGCCAGCGAATGATCAAGAACCTTAGGTGCTCTGGAATTCGAGGCATTCCTTTGTAGCCTTCAATCTACTCTAAGATAAGAAAATTGCTGCCTCTCTAACTGGCTGTAACACCAGGTGACCTGAGAGGAAGGACATGGTATTCACTCTCTGTCTTTGAAAACTTCAAAAATCTTAAAAGAAGGACTAGTGTTCTGTTAGAATTCTCACTTAATATTTTGCACATGACTTCAAAGAGACAACTCCAAGGGAGATTATTAAAATTTTATCTTTCATGGTTATGTGCAAATGTTAATTCACTTACCAAAGAGAATATTATGCACACATTTGGTTTAAAATTGAAATGCCACAGCAGATGTTAGCATTTGAGTTTTTCACTCACTTATTACCCTGCACAAAGATAGTAACTTCAAAATTAGCATATTACAATGTTGTAATACAATGATAGCACATTTCAACTAAAGAAAACCAGTAGAATGTCTTTAAAGGCAATGGGGGGAGGAAGAGTCCTCTTAGACTAAAAATGCCATTTTGTGTCTGGGGCTATAGACTAAAGACTCATTTCCACTGATGTGGTGAAAAATAACAACTAAACCAAGTTTTGTTCCTCCTGTGGAAACTGTCTTTAAGAAAAATAATATAAAATTACCTGGAGTGCCTTCAAAGGGGTCCTTGCAAGTAGGATTCCTGAAGTTTAAGCTATTCTTCATGATAATTTTTTTTTCTGGGAAGATGCTATTTTTTGTTCCCAAAGGCCTAACAGCCTAATGAAATTTGCATTATAGATGTATATGCAATCCTTTATATCACCAGTGACTCCTAGACCACTGTACAAGAATCTGTATCTAATTTTTTTCTTTTCTTTTTTTTTTTTTTTGCATTCATGAAAAAGAAAAGGAAAGAGGAGAGGAAAGAAGAGAAAAAAAGTAAAAACCTCCTACACGCAAAATGGGGGAATCCATTTGTTTACAGCCATTCTATCAGGAAAAGGGTATGCCCATGAAAATTTAAATTTGATGTGGAAGGGAAGAAAAAAAAATACTATGGAACATTAAGAAATGCTAAAAATGAAAAATTCCAAAAACTTGAGATTAACACGAGAATGAAAAGTACCATCTGCTTAAACTGTAAAAGATATTAGAAAAAATTACTAAAAAATAGATAGTCAACACCTCATAAATTCAAGTTTTACTGCCCTCTTCACTAGGGAATCACTTTTTCTGAAGGATATCTGCTGCAAGAAAACATTTGTATTTTCCTGATATGATATTGATAGTAGAATATTAATATAAATGTGAATGTGCCCTAGGCACTTTAAGAAGTGTTGAATTTTGGTTTAGGCTGTGAAAGTAAATATTGCACTGAACAAAGTTCAACAGTCAAGAAAGACTTTATATAAGGCTACTGCAGTAGGGGAGAGAGACTGAACTCAACACCCCTGAAATAAAAGATGTGAAGGTTTCTAAGTGTTGAGGTGAGCTAGTGAAAAAGTACTGGAGGACTTTGGGGGAGGGTTGACCAGTGGGATGTGTCGAGCTTGTAGAGTTATCCTAGAGTTTGAAATGTTTTCTTCTGGGATTAAGCCATCTGTGGCTGGTAAATGGCTCCCAAAGTAGTTAGGCTTCTACCTTCCCATCGAGACTGAGAGATGGAGGCACTATCTCTTATAATGTTTAATTTCAAAGTAATAGTTCCCAGATCCTTGTGAAAGACATTTCCTGGGTAGTAAAACTGGCAAGAGGTCAAGAGGCTGGGAGATTTATATACATTTCAAAGGGACAGAGAAAGAATTTACAATTGCAATATTTCTGAAGCAATTTCTCTAAGAAACTGGAGGTCAGAGGCCCACAGCCAGGAAGAAATCTGTCTAAAAGTTAGTCAAACTGAGGGGAACAGTAAGGCTATCTTGGTCAAGGCAATGGCTTTGAATTTATATTCCAGGTTGTATTAGGTATACTAGTAACCCTCCCTTTGGTTAAAATTGGGAGTGGCTATCCTAGATAGATGATAGATAGACAGACAGATGATAGATGATAGATAGATAGATAGATGATAGATCATTCTCTTCATATATTCACTTCAAGGATTATAGAATGCTTAACACTGTTATATACCTTTTTATAGTTTATTATCCAGAGACTTCTTTGATAAGTTTTCCCCCCTTTTCTCCCTGAACCATTGAAGGAAATCAAAAAGAATTAAAACAGAATAGAACATCTCACTTCAGAAAAGCAAGGTAATACAGTAATTACCTCAAGCAAAAGACTTCTGCAAATTCTTCTGAGGAGAAAAAAAAAACTCTTAGTAATCACCTACCTAGTTTAATAATCATTAAGTAATTAATCCCTAAAAACATCTCTTTTTGAGCCTGGTGAGAATGATTATTTATCCATATTTTTGAGAGTTCACAGACAGTTGATACTCTTTACATGAAAAGCGCAATGGAAAATGGGAATTAAAGTTCTGATTCCTTATCTTGAATCTGAATTACTATTATTAATTATTGTCAAGTGAAAAAATTCTGGTTTAGCTCAAACCAAATGATCTTCTGTAATAACTGCAGTTACATAAAACACTGTAAAATATTGTATGTATTTTATGTACTCTTTCTAATTTTTCAAACATACCTCTCAAAGCATATATTTATGGTAAAAATGACATCCTGAAAAGATAACTTTCTGGTGTGGAGGTCATAGAAAAAAAGTGTGCATGCCAAATTCATTTTACACATTCAGTAATATCTGTTACAGTTCCTTGTTCAGAGAAAAACAATTAGGTCTTCAGATATCAATATCAAGTACATTTCTTTCTCATGCCAAACTGCAAGTTTTATAGTTATCTGCTTGTGAGTAAAAAATGGTATGAATATCCCCCCACTTGCTGAAATCAGAATCACCTGGGAAACTTAAAAATACTGATGTCTAGGTTCTACTCCCAGAGATTCTAATGTGTAGCCAAGGTTGAAAGTTAAGAATCCCTGAGTTAAATACCCAAATACCAATGTGAAATTATCTACTCTATATATCTGCAATTCCCTTTCTCATCACCTCTTCTGCCCTGAAATTCTCAAGTATTTAGGATGGCCCATTTGATGGCTCTCCTCCTCCTCCACCCCTGCCCCCAACTTTTTTCTTCTACTTTTTTAATGCTTCTTCCTGGCTCTCTGAGGATTCACAGTGCAATTTTCCTGCTACACAGAGGAACTGAACTTGGCTGTATCTCATCCTCCCATCCATTCACTCAATCAACAAACCCCTACACAGTGTGATGGCACTTTGCAAGCAGTTCCCAGCTGCGAATCTAGAGATGAATCTCACCATATCAAGGCACTGACAATTAATTGCCTTGGAAATTTTGTTTTTTTCACTTTTCAGAGTAACCATAAAGGATTAAACCAGGCCAAGAAAATGGGCAATGTCTGGAGAAGAAAACAGCCTTTTATTTTTTAGTGAGATAAATGAGTTTTTGTGTTGTGTGTGCATGGTTGTGTTAGCATTCACTTCTAAAATCACTGTCACTCCTACTGCTTTATTATCGTCTCATGAATTGGTAACTCTAATGATGAGATTTCAGACCAAGGATAAGACAGAGTAAAGCAAAATAAACTCATGGATAAAAGCTTCAGAGTAAGTCAAGAGGTGTTCTAGTTAAAATTCAAGAATGAAGCAATTTGTTGTCCAAGGTAGGACAAAGTGGTCCATGGGATCTTTTCATATGACTGCATTTGTCATATGAAGGAGGTTACAGGTATTCTACAGACATTAGTTATGTTTTCCTCATTATTGCTCTCATTAAGAGAACTTTTAAAGGGTCTTTAATGCTGTTGAACAGGTATCATCCAGTTATTTCATATGTAGGAGGGCTCTACATAAAAAGGAGGCTCAAGTGATTCAGAAAACATAATAGATCCTAGGGGAATGGTCCCTGAAATGAAGATGGTGGTGTAGAATGGAAAGCCAGATAATTTGTCTATCCTTTGTATGGTTTTTTTCTTCATCTCAGGATGAGGGAAGAAATATAAAGCAAAATGTCCATTTACAGCAGCACTGAAATGAACTAACTTGGCTTGTATAACAACTCTCTTTAATCAGCTGAATTTGATAAAATACCATGATCTTTGAGTGACAATTTGATGAGGATGGCAGACTTATATTGGATCTAACTATAGACATACTTATGACCAATGAATAATGGGACTGTGTTAACCAACAGTCTACAGACGGATAGACTCACTTTATCCTATCCTGAGTGCTAGTTTTCAATGCTTAATTAGCATAATCAACAGTATTGCCCTTTCCTGGGATTTAAAATCCCCTGACTTCTCCCCTTTAGTGAAGCACAGTGAATTTATTCATGGGATGTGTTCTCTTGACATTCAAGTTAGTAAATGCAAATTTGTAATTTTTTAAATTATTAAAACAATATAGTTTGTCTGCAGAAAGTATAATCATTTCTTTTTTGGAATTGAACAATTTCTCTACTAAAATCCTGACATTTCTGGGTCCAGCCAAGGGTTCCCTTATTCCAGATGGTACGTGACTTCTGAAATTGTTCATTTAGACTTCTGCTCACCCACATTTTTTAATTTTTGAGTTACCGGAAGAGTAATTTACATGTGGGCATGTTTGAGGAGAGTTGGGAGGTGAGGAAAAAAAGAGTTGAAAGAATGAGGAATATAATTTGAGGACTCCAAGCATACATATTTTTAAAAATACAAAATATAAATAATTATATTCTTTTACATTTTGTCTCTTGGTAGTAACATTTTGTTTCTATCATAAGGTGTTTCCAAGTGACCAAGTCTGTTATTTTAAGATTCTCTTAAATAAATAAATTCTTTTGCCTTTATATAAAAAAACAAAGCAGCCAATTATTTTCTGTTTGTTTTAATATATCATATTAACATTAAATGCATAAATTAATTAAAGGAAGTGATATTGTAAATTATAGTATCTAATGTTTCAAGACCTTATCCATTTTTAAAAGATACCTTTTATGAGTGGTAATGAAAGTAAACTTGAGACTGGAAAAAGAACACAGATACTTTTTAGGGAAAAAAAAAAACATCTTAAAGTTATTCAGGAAAGAGAGAGTTTGAAGCTGCAAATTGTTTTAATATGCATATAATTAATTGTGAAACTTTATAATGTGAAATGTAATTAAACTTGTTCTAGCCATTTGGGTTTTGAAATGCTAGGTACAATACTAAGTGAAAGATGTGAGAAATCAATATTATCCTTCTGGCATTTTTGCTTCAGCTATATAATAGCTTTCTTACCAGGTGTGTAAGAGATATTTTTGCCTTGATCTACTGGAAGAAGAATGTTCAATAAAGGGTAAATCTATTAATTAGAGACCTGCACAGCTTTCTTTCTTGCTAGTGTAATCATTAAATTGATTTTTCCAGTCCATCATGTAATTGTTCCACCGATGGAATCCTGCTTTCCATTCTCGTTCTGCTTCATCAATATTTCCTGTAAAACATGGAATGAGTTGTATTAATCTAAATTTTTATCTCTGTTTACGTTCATTGAAAAATAATTTTGATTGCAGATGCCGTTATCTCCAAGTACACTGTACAGCGATGTTTTATTCATTATTTATTATCAACTTCTCTCACTACCTGAAAAGATTTTAATCGAAATTTTGTATATTATAAAACCTAAAAACATGGCATTTCAAACTGGTTCTGTTTGTTTAAATGTAAACATTTTTATTATTAATGAATACATTGTTGATGTTATAACAATTATATCATGCATTTACTTTAAATTTTATTAAATATATTTCATATAACTCCTTTGGGGGAATTATCTGAGAAAATAGTGCTAAAATATAAAATTATGTTTTCAAGACACACTGGAAGTATCCCAGAGCAAGGTATGGTATTTCCATACAGCTCAGTGTTGCTTACACTAGAAGGTTGTTCAGGCTTGTGTAGGATTGAGCAGCACCTAGCCAAAAATTTAGGAGTTTGTTTATTCAACCTGCTTTACAGTAGTTGAGTATTTAGAGATAGAGATTTTGAAGTACATTTTCAAAAATTGCTGATATTGAAATTTTATTTTACCAACAAATACATCACAGTAGACCACATGTGCTTGAACCAGAATGACTCAGTTTGGTTTATAATAAATTAGTCATTTAAAATTTGCCCCTACCCCACCTTATTTCCCTTCAAATTATGACCCTCTCATTTACAAATATTTTAAGTAATGATTGAGAATATGTAGTCTGTGATTTGTTAAATGATACCTCTTCTGGTCTCTTGGCAGATTAAATGCATTACCTCATTGCTATTCACACCCAGAGGACACAAGGGCAGCACTGTAGCTCTGTCAAGGGATGCAGAAGCCCATCTCTGATGTATATTGTGCCACAGAGCATTTAGTGATACACAGAGAACTGGTCTATCAGTAATGTTTCCCAAACAGATGAGTCCATAATTATAACTTTGGTGAGTAAAATCTGAGAATCAAAAGGCATATTAAACAATCGAATACAACTCTGAGATGTCCATATTTGCCTGAAACTAACCCCTAACCGCTATAAAGAAGAAACTAAAAGCATCTACTGTATTGTGATATCTAGTACGTAGCCTGAAAATTGCGGAATGTTCTGATGAACAGAATGGTAAAGTATAAAGGAACTAGTCAGCAATGTGTCTGGTGATTGAAAGTCAATTACTTTTATTTGAAAAATATAGAAAATAGACCTGAGGAGCCACATCAGTTATAAATAGCTGACATTAAAAAAAAACAAAAAAAAAAACAGGCAGTGAATTGTATATGTATGCCATTTTTCTCACAGAAAATGTGATCATTCATGTTGGTCATTCAGGTTTAGCCAAATATCTTCTTACCAATGAATTCTGAAATAGTAGGATAATCTGAACAATTTTCTCAGTATTTCCTTATACAAATTTAAGTAATCACTTCCTGAAGAATAGTTAACTAAATTACTAATTTTTTATTGTATTATTTAATGTATGTAGGTGGTCTTAAATATCTCCAAGCTTAGAATATTTAGAAATATTTGGATTGTGTTTTTAAATATGTAAATTTTAGAGATTTTTCCCCCCTTAGAAATCAAGGGTTCTACTATTTATCACTAATTTTTTTTTTCTTATGAGTTATCTCTTCTATACATATTAGTGTATATATGTCAATCCCAGTCTCCCAATTCATAACACCACCACCACACACCCCCACCACTTTCCCCTCTTGGTGTCCATATGTTTGTTCTCTACATCTGTATCACTAAATTTGTTTTGCTTCTATTTGAGTATAAATATATAAAATAAACAATTATACATTGTTTATTTTATATATTTATTTTTTCATTTATCCATTAGTTAATTCCACAAAAATTGGCTGAATAGCGAGAGTGCCCTATTTTAGTTCCACTGCTAGGTTTCATGTTCCTCTAGGGAAAAATTCCTAGTTTTGCTTTCTTTATTTAACTGCTAAGGTGCTGCTTATATAGTAAGCCCTCAAAACATCTCTAAACTTGATGGAAGAAGGTTGTTAAGATAATGTACACATTGGAATCAATTAATTGTAAAGTCACAGATGAACATTATCACTGTGCCATGAATAGTCTACCTTTTCCCCCTTTTACATAATCCATAACCAATTATTTAACCAAATGCTGAAACAAAACAAAACAAAACAAAAAACAACACACACCTGTCATTTCCAAGACTTTGGGAAAAAATAGTGTCCAGAATCTGCATTGTTGAGCACGTAGTTTAGTGTATACTCTTGGTGACTCTGTATTCAAGGTTAAATATTTTTGTTCATTGCTTTTGAAGACAGGCCATCTTGTACTATTGTTTTGGGTCCCATTTGGATTTCTAAAAAATTAAAGAGAGGCATTATAGTTCTACTGAAATTAATGATAGATAAAAATATATATATTTATATATATTGTTCTCAAAAACCAATAAGAGCTTTTAAAAAGTCAGGAAAATTGTGGATTTGTTTGATGATGTCAAGCATAAATGAACTGGGTTGAATGTTTTCAGCACCTTGAAGCACTATGTTAGTTAAAATTGTAGAAATTAAAATTTAAAGAAGAACTTATTACACACATTTCTGCTTAACATACAGGGAGAAAAATATATTTTATTCTAGAATGCTTATATTTTCTTCACACTTAAACATGTGTTTAAATTTGGGACTGATTACACATTTCCTTAGTATGTAATAACCTCGTTACCCTAGGGAACTGCCCTCAGTCTCATTTTTAAGTTGATCTTACATTCTTATAGATCTGTTCACTGATTAAAAATCTTTCAATAATTCCCCTGTGAGTTAGTTCAATAAAGGTTAGTGAACATGCTGCCACCCACATTTCCAAACTTATTTTCAGGTATTCTCTTCATGGGCCAACCAACAGGAATTAGGGACAGTTCCTTAGTGATTCCCTCCTCTATTTTACCTCCTGTCTTTGCCTAGCTATTACTTGTGCTTGGAATTCCTTCATTTTCTAACATCAGGAGTCTAGAACCTTCAGATTCTCTTTTTGTGCTGATGTTTCCCATATCTTTGTGATTTTTAAATCAGTAACACTTGGCTCTATTTTTCAGAAATTTATGATTTTTGGTTCTTTGGTACCTTGTAGGACTCAATAATATATTATTGCCTAGGTCACACAAACAGAAACTCAAAGAGTAAACATTCTGGAAGTGACTCTGTCTAGATAGTCACTGGTGATTCTAAAGATTTTTCTTTAATATATTTGTATGCTATTATTATGAGTCAGACCCTGCCTGGACTCTAGAAACACAAATGAATATGGAAAATATGGTTTCCCTCAGGGAATTTACAATCAAGGACATCCATGAAAACAAAGAACCAACAATATATGGTAGACTAAATCAAGCATAAACAAAGGGACAAAAATTGTCAGAAGAGGGAATTACGTAAAGGAATGCGATTTTAGCTGAAGTAAGGAGAAAAAATAAGGAACTGAACCAGAAAGAGAAGTTTGGAGTGCTAGAGAAAGGGAACAGAATTAACATAGTATAAATAATAAGTGTTATCTTAGTTCAAATAGCAATGAAAAAACTAGTTTTCTTGGATTCTAAGATAGGGGAGATCCTATTAGAATTATAGCTTTAGGATATAAGTGTTATAGCAGTAAGATCTGACAGCTTAGGAAAATGGTTTAGACTTCAGCTTGTAGGCATTTACAATTCTTGAGGGATTCTTTGCTAGATGGTTTATTGTGTACATAACATTTTAGAAATATTGACCTGGAGGTGGTATCTAGAATAATCAAAAAACCTAGAAATTAGTCACATATACTTGTATCATAAAAGGGAGACTAAAGTGATAGGGATAAGTAACTCATTCCTTTCTCTTAGATTCGTCTGACTTAAGCAAAGTCATATAAGAAAAACTCCAGTTGAACTTTTCTAAAAGTTTAGCTCACAGAATTCTCCATTATTCAAATACCTTCTGTATATTATTAATGGATAGGAAGTTGGGAGTAGTGATAGCAGATACACTTTTTTTTTTTTTTTTTTTTGGCCGAAAGCCTGTGAACCCCTAGAATTTGGAAAGCGAAGCAGGCATTCATCCAGCTTGGTTAACTAGAGGCAGATTTTGCCAACAAGAACTTGTGTTGAGTAAGTACCATAAATTCCTAATTTATCACAGATGCATAAATATTCAACCGTGATTCAGGGGCTGTAGAGATAAACAGCTTCTTGATGAACTAGTTGATTTTATGTAGGAGTTGGATGATTTAATAAGAATTATTAATAACCAGAGCTATTCAAGCTAAGCCAATATCAGAACAGGATTGAAACCTCTTGCTTTAGGGTATTATTTGAAAGAGGTCAGGAAGAAAATTTCTTCAGATCACAGATGGCACACTTGTCTAAGAGAATTATGTAGTCTTTTTCTTTTCTTTTAAAGCTTTAGAAACGAACAAGTACAGCTGCTGGAGGCTGGATATATTAAACCAGGAGAACCATCGGTCTGATTCGGTACAGCAATTCTTATGTTCCTAAATTGCCCACTTTCCTTCTAATTCCATTCTAATTAACTTATGGCACCATTTTAACTGTACATTTATTTCTGGCTTCTGCAAATGGCGACTTAAATAGAGCTGACTTGTACTTGAGTTCAAGAGCGAAACACTAATGGCACTGCCAGTGTTCATTTAACAAACTTTGTCCTATGAAATAACTCGTGACATTCCAAATTGTAATTCAGAGATAATAAAATTCCTTTGCCTATGGATGCAGATATAGTTTCCAAAAAGCGACTGAAATAGCTCTTGAAGTGATGAGGCATTTTACTCTCTAATTGAAGAAACCTCCAAAGACTCTAAAACTTTACCAGAGACATAATTCTCTTCCTATTTGTATCAATTAAACACTTTGTGAAGTCCAGTATAATTCCCAGATACAGAATTCTGAAACACTATATAATTTTAATTCCAAAATTATAAGATAAATTTAAACATCTTGACTTTATTATTTTTCAAAAATATTTTCTATTCTGGTTACAAAATAAAGACCTCAAAGTGATAATACTTAACACTTTCCATGAGATAAAGAAATCTCTTCTCTTTTCGTTACCAGGTTCTTTTCCCAATTTGTGGTATACAGAAGTGGTTTAACAGGCATCCATTTCACTTTTCCTCTGATGTAGGATAGAAAAATTTTAAGACATGGCTTATTTAACTAAAAAAGCAGAGTACCTTTCAAACTGTATTACAGGAAATGACCTGCTTGTCATTGGTATTTGAGCACAGATTTGAAAATTCATTTTATGAAGAAATTCTTTAAAAAGACATTAATTTACTCAGGATGCCTGCTATGAAGAAGTAGGATGCACTCAACTTCATGCATCAAGTTTTCTTTGAATTACAAATTCCAATATTGCCTACCTAATCCTAACACAGGAATTAAGATTCCCTTTAAGAATTCAGGGACAGTTATTTCTATTTTTTTTTTTTTTCTCATTTGAAGAACTTGTCTTTATTTTTATGGGATTTAAGCAAATATCAGAATTGTTAAAGGTGTGTTCCATTTGTTTCTTTAGCTTTTTAAAAATTTCCCTGGACCACAGACATCGTTTGTTCTTTCTTTCCGGCACAGGCAGCTCACTTTCCCTGTCATCTATTCAGTCCCTCTAATGTGGTCAAGTTTAGGCACTGACAATTTTTTTTTTTTTTTTTTGGCTGCATTGGGTCTTTGTTGCTGCGCACGGGCTTTCTCTAGTTACAGCGACTGGGGGCTACTCTTTGTTGCGGTGCATGGGCTTCTCATTGCGGCAGCTTCTCTTGTTGCAGAGCATGGGCTCTAGGCTGGCAGGCTTCAGTAGTTGTGGCACGTGGGCTCAGTAGTTGTGGCTCACGGGCTCTAGAGCACAGGCTCTAGTAGTTGTGGTGCATGGGCTTAGTTGCTCCACGGCATGTGGGATCTTGCCGGACCAGGGCTTGAACCCGTGTCCCCTGCATTGACAGGCGGATTCTTTTTTTTTTTTTTAATTTATTTTTGGCTGTGTTGGGTCTTCGTTTCTGTGCGAGGGCTTTCTCTAGTTGCGGCAAGCGGGGGCCGCTCTTCATCGCGGTGTGCGGGCCTCTCACTATCGCTGCCTCTCTTGTTGCGGAGCACAGGCTCCAGACGCGCAGGCTCAGTAGTTGTGGCTCATGGGCCCAGTTGCTCCGTGGCATGTGGGATCTTCCCAGACCACGCCTCGAACCCGTGTCCCCTGCATTGGCAGGCAGATTCTCAACCACTGCGCCACCAGAGAAGCACCAACAGGGGGATTCTTAACCCCTGGCCACCAGGGAAGCCCAGCACTGACGTTTTTAGAAGGTGAAACGTCTAACTATATTTTGTGTTTCCAAACAGTTGCCTTTGGGTCTACCTTCTTCTACTTTGAAATGTGTCCTCCAGAGCTAGGGGTTTCCCTGGGGCCGATTGCCGCACTGCAGGTCTAAGGCCCAGGTGTCCAGTCGGCTTTATGAATGATGAAAGTGGTTTTGATCTCCTCTGTTAGACACCTGTGTCTGTCTCCCAGCTCCAAATCACATGCCGCCTCTGGGAAGCCTGCCCGGCTCTCGTTTCCCATCCCATGAGGTGACATCTCCTGTCCTGCTGTAATTTCTAGGAAGTTCTGGGGAAGCAAACACTGTGTCCTTACGCTGGTGTATCCTGGTAACGTAGCCTGACACTTAGGCAGTGCAGGCAAGCTCTGCTGTGACGTCAGATAAGGAACTTCATTTCGTGTGCCTCGGTTTCCTTGTCTGGACCCTGAGACGGGGCCTGGCGCTTTGTGTGTTCCGTGGGAGCAGGTGAACCATCTCTTCTGGGTGGGCATTTTCAGCTATTTTAACTATGTATTCACTTGTCCTGTTATTTTGGAGGCTCCTTTAGTCCAGAGATGTCAGTAAATTCCACTTAATCCTCTTTTCTTCCCTGATTTCCTTTAAACAGGCATCCTGGGCTGTCTGGTAAGGAGCAGGGTTGTGAGAACTGTAGCATTTGGTTGCTTGGGCTTCTGAAAACAAAAACCTCAACAAAGAGTAGCTTAAAAATCAAGATTTTTTTTTTTTCCTGACACTATAAAGACAAAAGGAGGACAGTTCCTGGTTTGGTTGGGTCAGTGACTTAGAAGCATTTGTTACCCAGGATCCAGGCCTTCCCCTCTTCCCACTTGGTCGTTCTCAGTGTGTCCGGGGTCCTCGGGTGGCTTCAGGAATTCTGGGTGTCCTTACTGTATTGCTTTCTGTATTGTTTCAGTTATCAATCTCTGCAACTAGTTTTTAGGATGTGTGACTACATCTAACTTTAGTAAGATTCTTGATCCCCAGCTTCAGGGCAGGGTGGCCCAGTGAGTCACTGAGTTTATGGATCATGGGTTTTTCCTTGCAGCTCAAGTCACGTTTAACTAAAACAAATCTCTTCTGTTTCAGTGTCACCATCTGTCGGAAACTTAGATTTTGAGTGGGAACCCACACACAGGATGACCCTGTGTCCTGGGGGGGCTCAGGGGTGACAGGGAGGTGCCTTGTGATTGCAGTAGTCGTTAGGGGTCCCCTTCAGAGCCTCTGTTCTGTGATCCTGGCCACTTGAACAGGTTTCAGAGGGGAGCATCAGGCCCATGCCCCCTTCCACACAGCCTGGGGGCCTCTGCCGGACACCTCAGTGCCCACATATCTGCCTTAGCAGAGTCCTGCTAGTGTTGGAGGGTCTCCTGCAGAGGCGGGGGGTGGCTGTGTCCCACCGTGAGGACAAGGACACTGGCAGCAGAAGCTCTGGGAAGCACTCCCTGGTGTGAGCCCCCCCAGAGTCCGCCATCAGCCCCACCAAAGAGCCTGGGTAGGCTCCAGTGCCGGGTTGCCCCAGGCCAAACAACCAGCAGGGAGCCAGAGACAGTTATTTCTAACTAAGATATACAGTGATTTTAAAGTGAATATATTTTATAGTGCTTTACAATCTAGTAAAATGAAGCCACGATTAGTAGTTGTAAATTGAAAGGCCACCTGAAATATTCCACAATCATAAGAGTGCTAAAGGGATACAGTATATATTGGATAATTTCTTAAATATGCAAATATTCCTGGATTTATATTCTATGTCATGTCATGCTTAAATAAAACTGTATTTTTTGGGGGGGGGTGAGGTAGAAAAGGATAATTTTATTACTTTGCCAGGCAAAGAGGGACACAGTGGGCTTTTGCCTTCAAAAACTATGTGTCCGCAAACAGTATTTTAATTTAAAGAATAGAGGGGTTATAAGAGAATCTGAATTTAGAGATTAAATCCATTCTTTCATTAAACAAATATTAACTGAGAGTATAGTATTGAAACCGTGCAACTCAGATTGGGAATTGAACCCACGTTCTTTTAACTGAGATCACACACCTGGTCGCAGGACTTAATGAAGCTCAGGTTCTTGATGTCTCATCACAGAAAGAATTCAGTGAGAGACAAAGTGATAGGTAAGAAGTGGATTTATTTAGAGAGAAATACAATCCACAGATGGAGTGTGGGCAATCTCAGAAGGTGAAAGCGGCACCAGGGCATGGGGTTGTCAGTTTTTATAGGGGTGGGTAATTTCATAGGCTAATGAGTGGAAGGAGTATTCCAGCTATTTTGGGGAAGGTGTAGGGATTTCCAGGAATTGGGCCACCACCCACTTTTTGACCTTTATGGTCACCTTTGGAACTGTCATGGCACCTGTGGGTGTGTCATTTAGCATGCTGATGTGTTACAATGAGTATACTGAGGCTCAAGGTCTAGTGGAAGTCGACTTGTCCGCCATCTTGGACCTATTTGGTTCTAATCAGTTTATGTTGTATCCTTGAGCTATGTCATTCTTTTAAAGTTGTGCCCTGTCCCCTTCCCTCTTGTTTCATTATGTCAGGCTTGTTTGAATCACTGAAGATTCAACAAAAACAAAAAAGACAGAAATTCCTGCCTCTTACAGTTTTCATTCTATGAGAAAGATAGATGATAAAGATGAAAATAAGGGAAAATATATAGTATGTTAAACAGTAATAGCTGCTAGATATAATAATAATGTGGAGAGTGGGGATGATAGGAAATGAGGAGTGTATATTATTGTGTGTGTGTGTGTGTGTGTGTGTGTGAAGAGGCAGTGGTGAGGGACTGTATAATAATGAATTTGATTGGCCTTTGTCCACATTTCCTTGTGAGATAACCCCTAAGTCTTTGGAATTTTTCAGTGTACCTGATACTTTATGCTAACAAGGTGACTCATGTTGTGCACATGATGGCTTTTGCTAATGCGATGACTCAGGGTGAGGCTGTCACACTGATAATTTTAGGGAAAGAAGTATCCTCACCAGAAAGGCTAACCATGTGATTAAAGGGTTGGGACTATGAAACAAGTGATATCATCCTGATCTCCAGGAAGGAGAGGAGCCTGAAGATTGAGTTTCACCACTTGGCCAATAATACAATCAACCATGCCTTTATGATGAAGCATCAGTAAAACTGTGAACCTCAAGTTCAGGTGAGCTTCCTGGTTTAGCAATTCTCCATGTGCATATTGCCACATTTTTTTTTTTAAATGATAAAGAAACTGGATTTTATTTTACATGCCATCAGAATATTTCAAAATGTTTAAGAGGGTAAGTGAAAGGATAAGATCTACATTTTATTGTGTGAATTATTGAATTTTATTTTATTTATTATACAGCAGGTTCTTATTAGTCATCAATTTTATACAAATCAGTGTATACATGTCAATCCCAATAGCCCAATTCATCACACTACCCCCCCACACTCCCCCCGCCGCTTTCCCCCCTTGGTGTCCATATGTTTGTTCCCTACATCTGTGTCTCAATTTCTGCCCTGAAAACCAGTTCATCTGTACCATTTTTCTAGGTTCCACATATATGCGTTAATATACGATATTTGTTTTTCTCTTTCTGACTTACTTCACTCTGTATGACAGTCTCTAGATCCATCCACATCTCTACAAATGACCCAATTTCCTTCCTTTTTATGGCTGAGTAATATTCAATTGTTTATATGTACCACAACTTCTTTATCCATTAGTCTGTCGATGGGCATTTAGGTTGCTTCCATGACCTGGCTATTGTAAATAGTGCTGCAGTGAACATTGGGGTGCATGTGTCTTTTTGAATTATGGTTTCCTCTGGGTATATGCCCAGTAGTGGGATAGCTGGGTCATATGGTAATTCTATTTTTAGTTTTTTAATGAACCTCCATACTGTTCTCCATAGTGGCTGTATCAATTTACATTCCCACCAACAGTGGGAAAGGGTTCCCTTTTCTCCACACCCTCTCCAGAATTTATTGTTTGTAGATTTTCTGATGATGCCCATTCTAACTGGTGTGAGGTGATACCTCATTGTAGTTTTGATTTGCATTTCTGTAATAATTAGTGATGTTGAGCATCTTTTCATGTGCTTCTTGGACATCTGTATGTCTTCTTTGGAGACATGTCTATTTAGGTCTTCTGCCCATTCTTTGATTGGGCTCTTTGTTTTTTTAATATTGAGCTGCATGTGTTGTTTATATATTTTGGAGATTAATCCTTGGTCCATTGATTCATTTGCAAATATTTTCTCCCATTCTGAGAGTTGTCTTTTCATCTTGTTTGTAGTTTCCTTTGCTTTGCAAAAGCTTTTCAGTTTCACTGGGTCCCATTCGTTTATTTTTGTTTTAATTTCCATTACTCTAGGAGGTGTATCAAAAAAGATCTTGCTGTGATTTATGTTAAAGAGTGTTCTTCCTATGTTTTCCTCTAAGAGTTTTATAGTGTCCAGTCTTACATTTAGGTCTCTAATCCATTTTGAGTTTATTTTGGTGTATGGTATTAAGGAGTGTTCTAATTTCATTCCTTTACATGTAGCTGTCCAGTTTTCCCAGCACCACTTATTGAAGACACTGTCTTTTCTCCACTGTATATCCTTGCCTCCTTTGTCGTAGATTAGTTGACCAAAGGTGCGTGTGTTTATCTCTCAGCTTTCTATCCTGTTCCATTGATCTATATTTCTGTTTTTGTGCCAGTACCATATTGTCTACATTACTGTAGCTTTGTAGTATAGTTTTAAGTCAGGGAATCTGGTTCCAAGCTCCGTTTTTTTCCCCTCAAGACTGCTTTGGCTATTCAGGGTCTTTTCTGTCTTCATATAAATTTTAAGGTTTTTTGTTCTAGTTCTGTAAAAAATGCCACAGGTAATTTGATAGGGATTGCATTGAATCTGTAGATTGCTTTGGGTAGCATAGTCATTTTCACAATATTGATTCTTCCAATCCAAGAACATATCTTTCCATCTGTGTCAGCTTTGATTTCTTTCATCAGTGCCTTATAGTTTTCTGAGTACAGGTCTTTAACTCATTATGTAGGTTTATTCCTAGGTTTTTATCCTTTTTGTTGCAATGGTGAATGAGATTGTTTCCTTAATTTCTCTTTCTGATATTTCATTTTTAGTGTATAGGAATGCAAGAGATTTCTGTGCATTAATTATGTACCCTGCAACTGTACCAAATTCATTGATTAGCTCTAGCAGTTTTCTGGTGGCATCTTTAGGATTCTCTATGTATAGTATCATACCTTCTGCAAACAGTGACAGCTTCACTTCTTCTTTTCCAATTTGTATTCCTTTTATATCTTTTTCTTCTCTGATTGCCATGGAGAGGACTTCCAAAACTATGTTAAATAATAGTGGTGAGAGTGGACATCCTTGTCTTGTTCCTGAACTTAGAGGAAATGCTTTCAGTTTTTCACCATTGAGAATGATGTTTGCTGTGGGTTTGTCATACATGGCCTTTATTATGTTGCGGTAGGTTCTCTCTATGCTCACTTTCTGGAGAGTTTTTATCATAAATGGGTGTTGAATTTTGTCCAAAGCTTTTTCTGCATTTATTGAGATGATCATATGGTTTTTATTCTTCAGTTTGTTAATATGATGTATCATATTGATTGATTTGCATATATTAAAGAATCCTTGCATCCCTGTGAAAATTCCCACTTGATCTTGGTGTATGATCCTTTTAATGTGTTGTTGGATTCTGTTTGCTAGTATTTGGTTGAGGATTTTTGCATCTTTATTCATCAGTGATATTGGTCTGTAATTTTCTTTTTTTGTAGTATCTTTGTCTGGTTTTGATATAAAGGTGATGGTGGCCTCATAGAATGAGTTTGGCAGTGTTCTTTCCTCTGCAAATTTTGGAAGAGTTTGAGAAGGATGGGTGTTAGCTCTTCTCTAAATATTTGATAGAGTTCACCTGTGAAGCCATCTGGTCCTGGACTTTTGTTTGTTGGAAGATTTTTAATCACAGGTTCAATTTCAGTGCTTGTGATCGTCTGTTCATATTTTATATTTCTTCCTGGTTCAGTCTTGGAAAGTTAAACCATTCTAACAATCTGTCCATTTCTTCCAGGTTGTCCATTTTATTGGCATAGAGTTACTGTAGTAGTCTCTTATGATGCTTTGTATTTCTGCAGTGTCTCTTGTAACTTCTCCTTTTTCCATTTCTAATTCGATTGATTTGAGTCTTTTCCCTTTTTTTCTTGATGAGTCTGGCTGGTAAATTTAATCCATTCATGTTTAAGGTAATTATCGATATGTATACTCCTATTACCATTTTCTTAATTGTTATGGCTTTGGTTTTGTAGGTCCTTTTCCATTTTATCAATTTTGTTTATCTTCTCAAAAAAACAGCTTTTAGTTTTATTGATCTTTGCTATTGTTTTCTTCTTTTCTATTTCGTTTATTCCTGCCGTGACCTTTATGATTTCTTTCCTTCTCCGAACTTTGGGTTTTGTTTGTTCTTCTTTTTCTAGTTCCTTTATGTGTAAGGTTAAATAGTTTATATGAGATTTTTCTTGTCTCTTGAGGTAAGCTTGTATTGCTATAAACTTCCCTCTTAGAACTGATTTTGCTGCATCCCATAGGTTTTGGGTTGTCATGTTTTGTTGCAATTGTCTCTAGGTAGTTTTTGATTTCCTCTTTGATTTCTTCAGTGATCTCTTGGTTATGTAGTAACGTATTGTTTAGCCTCCACGTGTTTGTGTTTTTTCCATTTTTTTCCTTGTAACTGATTTCTCATCTCATAGCGTTGTGGTCAGAAATGATGCTTGATATGATTTCAATATTCCTAAATTTACTAAGGCTTGATTTGTGACACAAGGTGTGATCTATCCTGGAGAATGTTCCATGTTCACTTGAAAAGAAAGTGCAATCTTCTATTTTTGGATTGAATGTCTTATAAATATCAATTAAATCTATCTGGTCTATTGTGTCATTTAAAGCTTTTGTTTCCTTATTAATTTTCTATCTGGATGATCTGTCCATTGGTGTAAGTGAGGTGTTAAAGTCCCCAACTGTTCTTGTGTTACTGTCAAATTCCTATTCTATAGCTGTTAACAGTTGTTTTATGTATTCAGGTGCTCCTATGTTGGGTGTATATATATTTATAATTGGTATATCTTCTTCTTGGATTGATCCCTTGATCATTATGTAGTGTCCTTCCTTGTCTCTTGTAACATTATCATTTTAAAGTCTATTTCATCTGATATGAATATTGCTACTCCAGCTTTCTTTTGATTTCCATTTGCATGGAATACCTTTTTCCATCCCCTCACTTTCAGTCTGTATATGTCCCTAGGTCTGAAGTGGGTCTCTTGTAGATAGCATATATATGGGTCTTGTTTTTGTATCCATTCACTGAGCCTGTGTCTTTTGGTTGGAGCATTTAATCCATTCACGTTTAAGGTAATTATTGATATGTATGTTCCTATTACCATTTTCTTAATTGTTATGGGTTTGTTTTTGTAGGTCCTTTTCTTCTCTTGTGTTTCCCACTTAGAGAAGTTCCTTTAGCATTTGTTGTAGAGCTGGTTTGGTGGTGATGAATTCTCTTAGCTTTTGCTTGTCTCTAAAGCTTTTGATTTCTCTGTCAAATCTAAATGAGATTCTTGCTGGGTAGAGTAATCTTGGTTGTAGTTTCTTCCCTATCATTACTTTAAATATATCGTTCCACTCTTTTCTGGTTTGTAGAGTTTCTGCTGAGAAATCAGCTCTTAACCTTATGGGAGTTCCCTTGTGTGTTATTTGTCGTTTTTCCCTTGTTGCTTTCAATAATTTTTCTTTGTCTTTAACTTTTGTCAATTTGATTACTATGTGTCTCGGTGTGTTTCTCCTGCCTGGGACTCTGCCTTTCCCTGACTTGGGTGGCTATTTCCTTTCCCATGTTAGGGAAGTTTTCAACTATAGTTTCTTCAAACATTTTATCGGGTCCTTTCTCTCTCTCTTCTCCTTCTGGGACCCCTATTGTGCTAATGTTGTTGTGTTTAATGTTGTCCCAGAGGTCTCTTAGGCTGTCTTCATTTCTTTTCATTCTTTTTTCTTTATTCTGTTCCACAGCAGTGAATTCCACCATTCTGTCTTCCAGGTCACTTATCCGTTCTTCTGCCTCAGTTATTCTGCTATTGATTCTTTCTAGTGTATTTTTCATTTCAGTTATTGTATTGTTCATCTCTTTTTGTTTGTTCTTTAATTCTTTTATGTCTTTGCTAATCATTTCTTGCGTCTTCTCAATCTTTGCCTCCATTCTTTTTCCTAGGTCCTGGATCATCTTCACTATCATTTTTCTGAATTCTTTTTCTGGAATGATGCCTATTTCCACTTCATTTAGTTGTTTTTCTGGGGTTTTATCTTATTCCTTGATCTGGTACAAAGTACTCTGCTGTTTTATTTTGTCTATCCCTCTGTGAATGTGGTTTTCCTTCCACAGGCTGCAGAATTGTAATTCTTCTTGCTTCTGCTGTCTGCCCTCTGGTGAATGTGGCTATCTAAGAGGCTTGTTGTACATTGCCACAATTGATACCATGAAGGTAATGTATCTCTGAGGATATCAAAAGTTTCTGTTTGGAACCTTGTCAGTCATAGGTTTTGCTCTATGTATCTCTTCCTTTCATTCTGAACTATATCGTTTTGCTATATTAAAACTGTTCATCGTAATTATAGCATTTTCCTCGGTTCTGTGAATCATTCTAGTGAATTATCAAATCTGAGGGCATCCGTGGGGACTCTGAACTTGCAAGTGTTGTCAGAAATCTTGGGCCAACTTGACAGTCTGAAGGCTGTGTCTTCACCTTGACTTTGGCTACCTCTGGGTAGTGAAACTCTGCAATATTTGATAGGAAAGAAACTTTTAAGTGAAGAGGACAAGAGTAAGCCATGCAATTTTTTTGAGGGAAGAATATTTTAACAAAAGCAAGAGGAGACCTTCAAGATGGTGGAGGAGTAAGACGTGGAGATCAGCTTCCTCCCCATAAATACATCAAAAACACATTCATGTGGAACAACTCCTACGTAACACGTACTGAACGTTGGTGGAAGACCTCAGACTTCCCAAAAGGCAAGAAAATCCCCAAGTAAATGGGTAGATCAAAAGAAAAAAAAAAGAATAGGGATGGGACCTGCACCTCTGGGAGGGAGCTGTGAAGGAGGAAAAGTTTCCACACACTAGAGAGCCCGTTCACTGGTGGGGATGCGGGGGGGCGTGAGGGGAATCTTTGGAGCCATGAAGGAGAGCGCAGCAACAGGGGTGCAGACGGCAAAGCGGAGAGATTCCTGCACAAAGGATCTGTGCCGACAAGCACTCACCAACCTGAGAGGCTTGTCTGCTCACCCACTGGGGTGGGTGGGGGCTAGGAGCTGAAGTTAGGGCTTTAGAGGTCAGACCCCAGGGAGAGGACTGGGGTTGGTGGTATGAAGACATTCTGAAGGGGGTTAGTGCACCACAGCTAGCTGGGAGGGAGTCCAGGAAAAAGTCTGGACCTGCCAAAGAGACAAGAGACCATTATTCCAGGGTGCACAAGGAGAAGGGATTCCTTCCCCATGTGCCCACAGAAGCAGAGCACCACCTAAGTGAGCTCTAGATACAGGCACAAGCCGTGGCTATCAGCTCAGACCACAGAGATGGGCATGAACTGCTAATGCTGCTGCCGCTATAACAGCAGAATCCTATATGAAAGTGCAGGTAACTACCCCAACACCCCCACACACACTGGGAGCCTGTGCAGCACACACTGCCAGGGTCCCATGATACAGGGACAATTTCTCGGGAGAACACACGGTGTGCCTCAGGCTGTTGCAATGACACACCAGCTGCTGTTGCTGCAGGCTCACCCCTCATTCTAATTATGACTACCGTACCCCTCCTTCTGCCCGGCCTGAGTGAGCAAGAGAGCCCTAATCAGCTGCTGCTTTAACCCACTCCTGTCTGGGTGGAGAACAGATTCCTGAGGGAGGCCAGCACACAGAGGCAGGGTCAAAACCAAAGCTGAACCCCTTTGTGAGCTGTGCAAAGAAGAGAAAGGGAAATTTGTCTGTGCAGCCTCAGGAGCAGCAGAAAAAAATCCCCACAATCAACTTGATAAACTCCGCATCTGAAGAATCCCTCAATTGACAATGAAGGTTAAGAAAATTGAGGCAGTGGAATTTGGGAGCAACTGTAGACTTGGGGTTTGCTTTCTGAGTCTAATTTCTTTCTGGTTTTATGTTTATCTTAGTTTAGTTTTTAGTGCTTATTATCATTGGTAGATTTGTTTATTGGTTTGGTTGCTCTCTTCCTTTGCTTTTTTTTTTTTCTTTTTCCCGTTTTGTTTTAGTGTGTATACATATGCTTCTTTGTGTGATTTTGTCTGTTTAGGTTTGCTTTTACCATTTGTCCTAGGGTTTGGTCTGTTCACTTTTTTCTTTCTTTCTTTCTTCCTTTACTTCTGAACCACATAGGTGGCAGGGTCTTGGTGATCTGAACAGGTGTGGGGCCAGAGCCTCTGAGGTGGGAGGGCCAAGTCCAGGACACTGGACCACCAGAAACCTCCCCGCCCTACGTAATATCAGTCTGTGAGAGTTCTGCTAGAGATCTTTGTTTCAACACAAAGACCCAGCTCCAGCCAACGGCCAGCAAGCTCCAGTGCTGGATGTCCCATGCCAAACAACTAGCAAGACAGGAACACAAACCCACCCTTTAGCAGAGAGGCTGCCTAAAGTCATACTAAGTTCACAGACACTCCAAAACACACCACCAGACACAACCGTGCCCACTAGTAGGACAAGATACAGCCCCACCCACCAGAACAAAGGCACCAATGCTTCCACCAGGAAGTCTACACAAGCCACTGAACAAACCTCACCCACTGGGAGCAGACACCAAAAATAACAGAAACTATGAACCTGCAAACTGTGAAAAGGAAACCCCAAACACACTAAGTTAAACAAAATGAGAAGACAGAGAAATATGCAGCAGATGACGGAGGAAGGTAAAAACCGACCAGCCCAAAAAAAGGAAGAGGAAATAGACAGTCTACCTGAAAAGAATTCATAATAATGATAGTAAAGATATCCAAAATCTCAGAAATAGAATGGAGAAAATACAAGAAACTTTTAACGGGGAGCTAGAAGAACTAAAGAGCAAACAAACAATGATGGATTACACAAGAAATGAAATTAAAAATACTCTAGAAGGAATCAATAGCAGAAAAACTGAGGCAGAAGTATGGGTAAGTGACTTG
The DNA here is from genome assembly GCF_028021215.1 of Eschrichtius robustus. NCBI lineage: Eukaryota > Metazoa > Chordata > Mammalia > Artiodactyla > Eschrichtiidae > Eschrichtius > Eschrichtius robustus. The sequence goes on from NC_090829.1 coordinate 46,410,835, forward strand.
GAAGATAAAATAGTGGAAATAACTGCCACAGAGCAGAATAAAGAAAAATGAATGAAAAGAATTGAGGACAGTCTCAGAGACCTCTGGGACAACATTAAATGCACCAGTATTCGAATTATTGGGATCCCAGAAGAAGAAGAGAAAAAGAAAGGGTCTGAGAAAATATTTGAAGAGATTATAGTTGAAAACTTCCCTAAAGTGGGAAAGGAAATAGTCAATCAAGTCTAGGAAGTGCAGAGAGTCCCATACAGGAGAAATCCAAGGAGACACACCCAGACACATGTTAATCAAACTATCAAAAATTAAATTCAAAGAAAAAATATTAAAAGCAGCAAGGGAAAATCAACAAATAACATTCACAGGAAACCCCATAAGGTTAACAGCTGAACTCTGAAGAAAGCAGTGACAAAACATATTTAAAGTGATGAAAGGGAAAAAGCTACAACCAAGATTACTCTACCCAGCAAGGATCTCATTCAGATTCAACAGAGAAATTAAAAGCTTTACAGAAGAGAGAAAGTTAAGAGATTTCAGCACCACCAAACCAGCTTTACAACACATGCTAAAGGAACTTCTCTAAGTGGGAAACACAAGAGAAGGAAAAGACGTACAATAACAAACCCAAAACAATTAAGAAAATGGTAATAGGAAAATACATACCAATAATTACCTTAAATATAAATGGATTAAATGCTCCAACCAAAAGACATAGACTGGCTGAATGGATACAAGACAAGACCCGTATATATGGTGTCTTCAAGAGACCCACTTCAGACGTAGGAACACATACAGACTGAAAGTGAGGGGATAAAAAAAGGTATTCCATGCAAATCGAAATCAAAAGAAAACTGGAGTAACAATTCTCATATAAGACAAAATGGACTTTAAAATAAAGACTATTACAAGAAACAAAGAAGGACACTACATAATGATCAAATGATCATTCCAAGAAGAAGATATAACAATTGCAAATATTTAGGCACCCAACATAGGAGCACCTCAAAACATAAGGAAAATGCTAACAGCTATAACAGGGGAAATAGACAGTAACACAAGAATAGTAGGGAACTTTAACACTCCACTTTCACCAACAGACAGATCATCCAAAATGAAAATAAATAAGGAAACACAAGCTTTAAATGACACATTAGAACAGATAGACTTAACTGATATTTATAGGACATTCCATCCAAAAACAACAGATTACACTTTCTTCTCAAGTGCTCATGGAACATTGTCAAGAATAGATCATATCTTGGATCACAAATTAAGACTTGTTACATTTAAGAAAATTGACATCGTATCAAGTATCTTTTCCAACCACAATGCTATGAGACAAGATATCAATTACAGGAAAAAGACTGAAAAATACAAACACATGGAGGCTAAACAATACGATACTAAATAACCAAGAGATCACTGAAGAAAGCAAAAAGGAAATCAAAAAATACCTAGAAACAAATGGCAATGAAAACATGATGACCCAAAACCTATGAAATGCAGCAAAAGCAACCCTAAGAGAAAAGTTTATAGCAATACAATCTTACCTCAAGAAACATCTCAAATAAACAACTTAACGTTACATCTAAAGCAATTAGAGAAAGAAAATTTAAAAAAAAAACCCAAAGTTAGCAGAAGGAAAGAAATCATAAATATCAGATCAGAAAAAAATGAAAAAGAAATGAAGGAAACAATAGCAACGATCAGTAAAACTAAAAGCTGGTTCTTTGAGAAGATAAACAAAATTGATAAACCATTAGGCAGACTCATCAAGAAAAAAAGGGAGAAGACTCATATCAATAGAATTAGAAATGAAAAAGGAGAAGTAACAACTGACACTGTAGAAATACAAAGGATCATGAGAGACTACTACAAGAAACGATATGCCAATAAAATGGACGATCTGGAAGAAATGGACAAATTCTTAGAAAAGTACAACCTTCTAAGACTGAACCAGGAAGAAACAGAAAATATGAACAGTCAAATCACAAACACTGAAGTTGAAACTGTGATCAAAAATTTTCCAACAAATGAAAGTCCAGGACCAGATGGCTTCACAGGTGAATTCTATCAAACATTTAGAGAAGAGCTAACACTCATCCTTCTCAAACTCTTCCAAATATAGCAGAGGGAAGAAAACTCCTATACTCATTCTACGAGGCCACCATCACCCTGATACCAAACCCAGACAAAGATGTCACAAAAAAAGAAAACTACAGGCCAATATCACTGATGAACACACATGCAAAAATCCTCAACAAAATACTAGCAAAGAGAACCAAAAGCACATTAAAAGGATCATACACCATGATCAAGTGAGGTTTATCCCAGGAATGCAAGGATTCTTCAATATATGCAAATCAATCAATGTGATACACCATATCAACAAATTGAAGAATAAAAACCATATGATAATCTCAATAGATGCAGAAAAAGCTTTTGACAAAATTCAACACCCATTTATGACAAAAACTCTCCAGAAAGTGGGCACAGAGGGAACCTACCTCAACATAATAAAGGCCATATATGACAAACCCACAGCCAATATCATTCTCAATGGTGAAAGACTGAAACCATTTCCTCTAAGATCAGGAACGAGACAAGGATGTCCACCCTCACCACTATTATTCAACATAGTTTTGGAAGTTTTAGCCAAGGCAATCAGAGAAGAAAAGATATAAAAGGAATCCACATTGGAAAAGAAGTGAAACTGTCACTGTTTGCAGATGACATGATATTACACATAGAAAATCCTAAAGATGACACCAGAAAAATACTAGAGCTAATCATTGAATTTGATAAAGTAGCAGGATACAAAATTAATGCACAAAAATCTTTTGCATTCCTATACACTAACAACAAAAAATCTGAAAGAGAAATTAAGGAAACACTACCATTTACCACTGCAACAAAAAGAATAAAATAGCTAGGTATAAACCTTCTTAAGGAGACAAAAGTCCTGTATTCAGAAAACTATAAGACACTGATGAAAGAAATTAAAGGAGATACAAACAGACGGAGAGATATGCTATTTTCTTTCTTTGGAGGAATCAACATTGTGAAAATGAATATACTACCCAGAGCAATCTACAGATGCAGTGCAATACCTATCAAGCTACCAATGGCATTTTTTACAGATCTAGAACAAAAAATTTCACAATTTCTATGGAAACACAAAGACCCTGAATAGCCAAAGCAGTCTTGAGAAAGAAAAATGGAGCTGGAGGAATTAGGCTCCCTGACTTCAGTCTATACTGCAAAGCTACAGTAATCAAGACACTATGGTACTGGCACAAAAACAGAACTATAGATCAATAGAACAGGATAGAAAGCCCAGAGATAAGCCCACGCACCTCTGGTCACCTAATCTTTGATAAAGGACCAAGAATATACAATGGAGAAAAGACAGCCTCTTCAGTAAGTGGTGCTGGGAAAACTGGACAGCCACATGTAAAAGAATGAAATTAGAACACTTCCTAACACCATTCACAAAAATAAACTCAAAATGGATTAAAGACCTAAATGTAAGGCTAGACACTAGAAGACTCTTAGAGGAAATATTAGCCAGAACACTCTTTGCCATAAATCACAGCAAGATCCTTTTTGACCCACCTCCTAGAGTAATGTTAATAAAAACAAACGTAAACAAATGGGACTTAATGAATCTTAAAAGCTTTTTAAAAGCTACTGTACAGCAAAGGAAACCATAAGCAAGATGAAAAGACAATCCTCAGAATGGGAGAAAATATTTGCAAATGAAGCAACTGACAAAGGATTAATATTCAAAATATACAAGCAGCTCATGCAGCTCAATATCAAAAAAAAACAAACAACTCAGTCCATAAATGCATGGAAGACCTAAATAAACATTTCTCCAAAGAAGATATACAGATTGCCAATAAACACATGAAAGGATGCTCAACATCACTAATCATTAGAGAAATGCAAATCAAAACCACAATGAGGTATCACCTCACACTGGTTAGAATGGCCATCATCAAAAAATCTACAAACAATAAATGTTGGAGAGGGTGTGGAGAAAAGGGAACCCTCTTGCACTGTTGGTGGGAATGTAAATTGATACAGCCACTATGGAGAACAGTATGGAGGTTCCTGATAATACTAAAAATAGAACTACCATATGACCCAGCAATCTCACTAATGGGCATATACCCTGAGAAAACCATAATTCAAAAAGAGACATGTGGGACTTCCCAGGTGGCGCAGTGGTTAAGAATCTGCCAGCCAATGCAGGGTACATGGGTTCGAGCACTGGTCCAGGAAGATCCCACATACCATGGAACAACTAAGCCCGTGTGCCACAACTACTGAGCCTGTGTGCCACAACTACTGAACCTGCATGCCACAACTGCTGCAGCCTGCGTGCCTAGAGCCTGTGCTCTGCAACAAAGAGAAGCCACCACAATGAGAAGCCCGCACACCACAACAAATATTAGCCCCTGCTAGCCGCAACTAGAGAAAGCCCACGCACAGCAATGAAGAGCCAACGCAGCCAAATAAATAAATAAATAAATAAATAAATAAATAAATAAATAAATAAATAAATTTATTTTAAAAAAAGAGAGACATGTACCACAATATTCATTGCATCACTATTTACAATAGCCACGACATGGAAGCAACCTAAGTGTCCACCGACAGATGAATGGATAAAGAAGATGTGGCACATATATACAATGGAATATTACTCGGCCATAAAAAGAAATGAAACGGAGTTATTTGTAGGCAGGTAGCTGGACCTTGAGTCTGTCATACAGAGTGAGGTAAGTCAGAAAGACAAAAACAAATACTGTATGCTAACACATATATATGGAATCTAAAAAAGTAGTTCTGTTGAATCTAGGATCAGGACAGGAATAAAGACACAGACGTAGAGAATGGACTTGAGGACACATGGAGGGGGAAGGGTAAGATGGGACGAAATGAGACAGTAACATTGACATATATACACTATCAAATGTAAAATAGCTAGTTGGAAGCAGCTACATAGCACAGGGAGATCAGCTCTTTGCTTTGTAACCACCTAGAGGTGTGGGATAGGGAGGGTGGGAGGATACGCAAGAGGGAAGGGATATGGGGTATATGTATACATATAGCTGATTCACTTTGTTATACAGCAGAAACTGACACAACATTGTAAAGCAATTATACTCCAATAAAGATGTTAAAAGAACAAAAAGAAAAAGGAGGAAGCAAAGGCTGGTGAGGCAGGTGTGTGCCTGGAGTTTTCCAAGAATAACAAGTAAGAGAGTGTGGCTCGAGTGAAGCCAGCCAGGGAGGGAGGATTGAGAGTTGACATTATTTAGTGACCTGTAGGATCTTATGATTTTTTACATCTACTCTGAATGAGGAAAGAAGCAATTGGAGGGTTTGCACAAAGAAAGGATAAGATCTCACTTGTATTTTTTAAAAGATTATCTCTGAGAATTGACCGCAGAGAATCCAAGAGCGGAAGCAGGGCGATTAGTAAGGAGACCACAGGAATAATTTAAGTGAGAGACGATGATTGCTTGATCCAGGGAAGTAGTAGCAGAAAATGAGAGAAGTGCTCAGAGCTTGCAAATATTTAGAAGGTAGAGCTCTTGCAATTGGCCAATGGATTAGATGTGGAGAGAAGGAGAGCAGTCAAAGATGACTCCAAGGATTCTGGCCTGAGGAATTGGGATGATTAATGGAGTTGCCATTATTCAGATAGGAAATGCTGCAAGAAGAGCATATTTGGAGGAAAATATCACGAGTCAGCTCTTCCAATGTCTTTAGGAAAAACGTCAGCTTTTTTCCTTCCTATGCAGGGAAAACCTCATTTCTTCCCTACTGTATATTTCTTCCCTACTGTATATTTCTTCCCTGTGTGTCTCCTTTCCTATCACATAGAACACGTCACTTCTGACACTTCTGATCATCAACTGTGTGAAGGCTTTTCTCACAACAATAAGCTAGTCTTTGACACCAGCTTGGTGTTCTACAATTTAACTAAATTCTGACACTATCTACCTCGACAGAGCATCAGATCTCACAAGAAAGGACTCAGTCCCACAAGACCGTCCCACCCTCTTGACACACTTTAGATGTCAGTAGCAAGTTCAGGTTATCACCTGTGCTTCTGACCAACCAACTATAGACTGGAGGTTCCAAGGACCCCTTCCTCAGGTTTGATTAATTTGCAAGAACAGTTCATAGAACTCAGAGAAACGCTTATTTACAATTACCAGTTTATTAAAGGATATAGATGAACAGCCAGATGAAGACATACATGGAGTGAGCTCTGGGAGGTTCCAGAGCACAGGAGCTTCTGTCCCCGTGGAGTTGGGGTGTGTCACCGTTCCAGTGCGGATGTGTTCTCCAGCCGAGAAGCTCTCCAACCCCACACTTCTGGGATTTTATGAAGGCTTCCTCACGTATTTATGATCAATTATTAACTTTCTTTCTAGCCCCTCTCCCCTCTCTGGAGGATGAGGGGTAGAGCTGAAAATTCTAAGCTTCTACTCATGGCTTGTTCTTTCTGGTGACCAGTCCGCATCCAGAAGCCCACCCAGAGTCACCTCATCAGAACAAAAGATGCTCCTGGTGCTCTTATCACTTAAGAATTTACAAGGGTTTTAGGAGCCTTGTGTTAGGGACGGGGTTAAAGACAAAGTAATAGAACCAGAGATGCTCCTAATGTTCTTACCACTTAGGAACGTATAAGGTGTTAGGATCTCTGTGCCGGGAACCACGCGCAGCGACCAACATATATATATATATTACTTATCATTTCACAAGTTAAATTTGAGATCCAAAGGGAAATGGTAAGTAAGCAGTTGGAATTTAGTGGTTAGTCTTTATTTTAATGAGAGTATCTCTGCATTTCAAATGGATTCACAAACTCTTTAATGTAGTGTTCCCCCAGGAGCACTAAAAATGTGACTAAATTTACAAATTTCAATACATAAATGATATTTTAAAGTATATATATTACAATAAATTAATTCATAGGAGTTACAGCACCTGCCCTCTCCCAGATCCTTGTCCTATGTTTGTTCTACCGTCTCCTCAGACAGGCCTTCCTTCAACTACAGAAAATTTTCACATTTAAAAATTACCACTGCATAGAAAATTATATTTCACAGATGGTAATTACTGTAATTTCAGAAAAATTAATACTCTGAGCTAAATAATGTGAAATTCTGCATCAAATAAATTTTTACTATGACTATAAGACACCATGGGGCAGTTTTAACATGTGCCTTACATGTAAACTATTTTTTACCATGATAGTTCAACATTTAAATAAAAATAATTGATAACATAGCATATAGCCTGTGCCTAAAGGGTCCACATTTTAGAAACAAGATGTGCGGATTTAGCACCCTTAGAAAAAGTCAGAAACCAACTGAGCAAAATTGAGAAAAAGAAAATACAAAGGAGACATTCAGTTAGTATCACGATTACTAGTGGGAGCAGCAAATGAAACATTTCACACGTTGCTTCTATTACTTTGACATATTTACAGGAAGAACAGACAAAGCAATTTTCATAGAGTGAACAAATTTACTCTTCACATTTAAGCATATAAAGATGAACATGAATTCCTAACAGAATCTGTTTTAGAAAAATATGGAGACACAAGTGAAACAGCAAAGGACAATAAACAGCAAAGGATAAATACAATCTTCTTTCTCCCAAGATCATTCTCTGCTTTGTCTTGCATACAGGAAACTTCTTAGGATAAATATGGGCATTAAATATATTTTGAAGTAGTTTTGGATTCCATCTAGAAGACTGTAATATATTTGTATATTTTTTAATTAAAACAAATTTATTGGAGTATAGTTGATTTACAATGTTGTGTTAGTTAATATATTTATAAAATTGATCAAGTTCCATTACTAATTATGTTTGTGTTCTAAAATCTGAACAGTCTTTGAAACTAACCCACAGATAGCTTTTTTTAAATTAAATAAGTAAATTATAATATTTATTCTTAATTATATAGCCAAATAAAGTGAGTTTAATACTCACTGAATTCTATTAAAATAACTGAGTATTAATTCATAAATTCATTACCAGTAATTCAATGATACTGGTTCCATTTTCATCTATAAGTCTATATCCTAGGCTGATTAGTTTTATAAAACTTCTTATACTGAATCTCATGGTTTTCTGCAAGCTTCCAAGATGAATCTTCAACAACGAATGGAATAATTAAATAATTTTTCTTCACAAATATACACACTTATACACACAAACACATACATTCCTGTTTATCTGGCTCCTGACTCCTGTATATTATCTATATACATATGTGTGTGTGTGTGTGTATTACACAACTTAAATATTAGGGATACCAAAAACAATTAAGCAAATATCATTTACATAAAAATGTAATCTATATCATAATATCATACTATTGCAACACACTGTAACAGTGCCAAATTATATAAATAACAATGATGTTTTGAGATTTGGAACAAATAACCTTATTTATTTTTGCATGTTCAGTACCTGTCATAAACCTGAGCAGAAAGTATATGCTCAGTAAATGCTTGTTGAAATGAGAACTAAGTGAATAGCCTTCAGAACTTTGGATATATTTTGAATTAATTCAGTATCAGTTATAAAATATTTTTCACAGTAGTATAAGAAGAGAGTAATTCCCTTTATTCTCATGTGTTAAGGTGAATTAAAATGTCTGGTAAATATTACTCTTCTAAGATTAAAAACTTGAAAACACACATTGATTCTTCAAGTGCCTAAAGCAATAATATATTTGACTTCAAAGTCCTACATGATCTGATGGGGGGGTCACAATGTGCATGAGTTTCTCTTAAACATGTTCACAAATTGAATCTCAACTCTTTTCCAAGTCTTGTGTCCTCCATCTAGATGCACTGTGTATTTTTAGGAAGGTTTTTATGACTGTACTATTTTCCCCCTGGATGTAATAAGGGCAAAAAAATTAGTTACTAAAGCAATATGGAGTGTATAATAATGTAGTTGTGTATAGAAATAATTTTATAGGTGGATTATTTGCAATTTAGATTATATTTAATGCAAACGTCTAAATCTAGGTCACTTTTGCTATTTGTTTCCTCCCATCTCCTGACATTTCCATTGCAAACTGTGGAAATGAGAGAAGTAATTATTGAAGGACAATTCCCTAGCTTCGTGAGCTTAAGTTTCCTCCTTACTTCAACAGGTTTGTTTTTCTAGGCAGGAATCTGGGTACCCAGAGGGGCAGGATTGTACTAGTACACTGTAGAAGTTTGCAATAATTCAGAAATTCTCTAGCAATGATTTCTTCCATCTAAATATACTGTATAAGTAGGATCCATGGTCAAGTTGGTTATTAAATTTTTATTAGCCCATCATTCCTAACTAGTGGACTGGGATACATTCTCAACTTCACAGAGAAATAGGAATACAGACTTTTATGAGAGAAAGAAGAGAAAAGAGAAGGCAAGGGAAGGGAGAGAATTAAAGAGAAGACTCCCAAAGATATACATAAATTGTATAATCCTGTTACCAAATCTGATCAAAAGGCAAAACACATCAAGGATCAAACTTTCTGGGGGGAAGGAAAAAAAAGGGAGGAAGATTTATTTTCACTCAGCACAAATAAAAAGGAACAAATTACATTTCGGTTATATAAATACCATTAGGAAGATGAGATATATTTAGCTGCACATCATACTCTAACTTTAAAAATAATTAGCAACTGTAGTAACTGGAGGCATGCAGAATATGGGATGAGGTTTCAGTGCTGGCAACAAGCAAAGGCCAATTATGATATAGTACAGATAGATATGTGCTGTGAAAATGGATGCCTGGGAAATAAGAAAAAAACATCCAGTCTAAAGGATGATTAAAAAAAGTAAAGCTGAACTTTTCATATAAGGTGAGACTTCCTGAGTGTTCCCTGGTGTCAGTACCTTGTCTAATCTTTTTTATTTTTTATTTTTTACTAACACTTAACGAAGAAACTGGCACAGATTTTCAGTGTTGTTGAACTTGATAATATTTAAGGGGGAAAAAAAGGAGTTAAAGATGTCTTAAACACACACAAAGATGCTTCTCCTTTTAATCCAGATCTAAATGTTCCAACACATTACCACCTTTGCTGAGATGTAGTTTCTTTTTTTCTCTAAATATGTAACCAAAAATCAGGTGCCCACTTTAAAGCACATTTTCTATTATTTTGTAGGAACATTTAAATTGTAATTAGTATTTAAAAGAGGTTTTTGTACTTAACCCAGTCTCCTAAATACTTCACTGAAGTGGTTGGATGGAACCATGCAAACAAATTGATTCCCAGGGCACAGTTTGCATTTAGCAATTAGGTTGCACTGCACATCTTCAGTTGTTCATCAGCCGAAAGGGCAAAAGGTTGCCAGACAAAAGATCTCTAAGATCTGCACTAGGTGGCTGGTATGATGGATGAACAAAGCTTTCATGGTCTGGAAGATTATTCTTTCTTCTTTCCTCTGCATTGTTTGGACAGAAGGTTTGGCTTAATTAGCTGGAGCGTTAAAGAGGAATACCAGGCAATGTTTAGCCTCCTCCAGCTCTCTAGAAAAATGAACTGGGCTGAATACTTGATTGATTTAATGAGAAGCAGAAATGTTTCCTCTCTTCCTTCCTTCCTTCTTCCTTCTTGCTTTACCTTATTAGCTTGGCAAGTGCATCCAGATATCCTGCCTAATTTCTAAATGTGAAAATGCATTATATTTGTACCTGTTTCTGTCTTCTAGTGACACTAGAGCAGTTGCTATCATTTGGATGCAAACATAACAATCCCGGAGGGGCTATAGCCCAACAGTCTGTAGAAAGTTCAAATGCACTTTTACATAATGGCACCAGAGCACTTATTTTAATAAGGGTGCAGACTTAGTATTAATTATAGATAAGAAAATAATCCCAGACTTGAAACAAATTGGCTTGTCTTTTGAGTCTTCCAAATTCTACTAGTTTTGTTCTTCTTCATGTCGGTTTGCTCTAGTCTGTGCCATAAAGTTGATGGCAGCAAGCCCACAGTTTCAAGAATAAGCCTAGGAAATGCCAAGAAAAAGTCCTGGAAACTTAGTTTTGTAGTAGTATATGCAAGTCTTAAAATAGCTTGATTTTAAGGGAACACTTGAACATTAGAAGGGATTTGGGAAAGCAAATGCTCTGAGAAAATTACATAAAACCTTAATTATTGCAGTTTTTTTCTTTACTGGAGAGTTTGAGTGTATCAAATAATTCTTCCTGAATTCAAACTTATTGTTCTTTTTATCACTGTTCACTGGGGGTTCCTTTATTTGAATAATCAACTCCATTAGGCTAGAAAGCTCCATGAGAGTAGATAACATGCCTGTTTGGTTCATTCCTGTAGCCTAGCACAGTCCGTGCTCAATAAAATCTGCTTGCTAAAGGTTTTTCCTATCAGAGGGCTTGCTTAAGTAAGTAAATGATTAGACTAATTGTACTGAAACTGATTGTAATTTTATGAAAAAAAAAAAAAAAAAAAAATATATATATATATATATATATATATATATATATATATATATATATATATATATATATATCTCCAATGTGCAAAGAAAAGATTTAGGTAATATGATGAATATATTGCAAACTAAAATTATAAAAATATTCACGTATATTTTATTTTATTTTACAGGACATTGATTCTAGGGAAAGTAAGGTGAAGGAAACAAATATATCATGTTAAGGTGCAGAGAGAGCAGTGACATTATTTTTGGAGAAACAAATATTTTAAGTAAGTTTTATTGCAATACACATATGTACAGAATAGAGCGCCAAATCATGCTTAATGAATTTTCCAAAGTGAGCACCCAAGCATACTGAATTTCTATCATTAAACTGGTTATACACATAAAATAATCTTATTTCATTTAAGATCAATTTTGTGTAATTTAACTAATCGGTGAAATTCTTTGGCCCCAGTGATATTAAATCTATATTAACATTGGAGAGATAACAACAAATATGAGTTTTTTATCTGCCATATAAGATACCATACCTTTTTCAATAATTCTTCTATCATATTAATTATTTGACCAAAACCTGGTAAATTAAAAATAATATTTTACATTATTTAAAACTTTTATGATGTGCCATGTAAGCCTTCAATTATTTCTCATGAAAGCATTGTATTTTATTAACAGGTAGTTGGATATATTTTATAATCAAAGATTTTCTATTCTTAAACTGTTTCAGTTAACTTTTTTCTGGATACTTTTCCTAGCTTTTCTATTAAATAATTTTTATTTTTTTACTCAGAGATAAATATTACGACCTTTAAATAAAGTTGAAGTTGAGATAATGTTGCTTAATCTCCTATTCAGTCTTTCATTGTGTCTAGAATATCTGCTTAAAGCTCTTCTAGCTTGTTTGTTCACTTTCCATAATGGGATGTGTGCCACATTCTGGACAAGGTCATTCCAATTCCTGACAACCTTATTCATCATTCACTCTAGTTGATCAAACAGATCTGTATTAAGACTCTACTAGAATTCCAGGCACTAGAGCTATTGTTTATTTTTTCTCAAAGAGAAATAGTTTTGAGGTTTTTTTGTACTAAGCTAAAATGATCTCCCTATGAATTTTACCTAAAGGTTCTCTGCTTTGTGCCCACATAAAATACATTAAAACTCTCTTTATGACAAAATTTTTGTTTTACTTGAAGCCAGATACCTCACCCCCTCACTCAAACACCTCTTTTTGTCTACCAGACTAAAGATAACCTCTTGGTTCATGAGAAAATGAGGTTATTCTTATTTGGAGATGTATTATATGACAGCCAGTATTCTGTTGAATTTTTTTTAATCCACAATAAAATATCAAACTTATGTTTTTTTCAGGAAGTTGTTTGTTACTCACTTATTGAATTATATTGACTAGCGTGTGCCAGGAACTCCATGGGCAATGGGCATAGCAGTGACAGAGCTGATAAGGGCCCTGATCACAGATTTCCATCAATGTAATGAGTGGAGATAGACAACAAATAAAGTAATATCATTAAAACTTCAGGTAGTTATTTAATCTATGAAGACAAGACAAGCAGTATAACCAAATATCTTTCAAGAACATGTGATAATTCAGAGCTGGCTATTGAGTCATAGAAAGGAATTGTGAGAGGAACTAAGGAAGGATACTGAAAGTGAACCTTACTTCCTGCACTGGTTCTTGGTTACAGCTTTCTGGCTTTTACCTAGAAAGAGAAATGTGAGAAGGAGTGGACTTTGCAGTTCTCATAGATGCTAAATACAGCCCAGGCAATTCCTTCTGGAATCTTCTTTAGTGACAATGATGAATGTGACTTCTAAATGACTTGCAAATTGCAGCTAAGTCAGTCACAGGACTCTACTTCTTATGTTCAAGGCAGATGGACCATAATAAAAACTAAAGAGATAGTTATTTTACACTGGGAAATGTGATTTAATAACTTGTGAATTTAAAAGAAGTGTTCCTTGGGCACTATTTCATGAATTTTATGCAAAAATATTGAGGTAATGAAAAATTAATATCTTTTCTATTAAATTGTATTCTGTCTTATGATTAGGGCTATAGATATATTTATCTTGTTATGATCAGATATATTTTCAACATTTTATGACTATAGAATTATGAAACAAAATATAAATTATGAAATATAATATAAATACAATTTTTGGAATTAGAAGTATTAAAATGTCCTTAATCTGAGAGGTGGGATAAATGTTTATTTTCTACATAGAGAATGGTAGATTTTTAAAGAAGATAAGGAGTATTTCTGCCAACAATATATTCCTCTTATGTTTCAAAGGTTTGTTTTATTTTTGTTTTTTGTTTTTTTGATACGAGGGGTTCTAAAGTGTTACTGCAGGTGTCATAATTTTAAAACAATTTTAATATCATAAAATGAAGCGGAAGAAGTATGTGTTATAAATGTTATTGGTTGTGTGACCTTGGGCAATTTGCCTAAATTCTCCAATCATTAGTTGATTTGTAATATAGGGATATTATTAATGCATTTTACATAGAGTGGTTGTAAACTAAATATGAAATATCTATACAGAATGTATAGAGCCATACCTGGATATGAATAAAATATTTAACAAATGTAAGCTATGATGATGAAGAGGAAGATAGTGATAGTGGTGACAACATTGTCCTGTAATCACTGGAGCTATTCTAGCAGCTGTTTGCTGACTTCCCACAGTAGGATCCACATTACTCACTGGACAAAGTTTGCCAATAAAGATGTGAGATAGATTTTATTTGGGAAATAGGGACACAGAAGAATTAATTACCTTGGCAACTCTGTGGTAAACATGCACTTCAAAAATCAAGTATGTGTTTGTCTAAAGGCCATGCTATTTCTGATGCATCATTGTTTGTTAGAAGTTTAATAAAAAAGCAAGGCTTTGTGTGTGTGTGTGTGGAGGTGAAAGAAAAACCAAGAAATCCATACTAAAGTGTGTGTTTAGATTTTCAACTTTTAACATCATTTATTTCAATATTTTCAGGATTAAAAAGTAATTAAAGTAAAAGTATTGCATCTTTTAAATGTGTTCATACTTTTAAACATTATCATCCCAACTCTTTTTTGGAAAGTACATTCTTTTGGACATTCATGTACCAGTAATTTATATTATCCGTACAATGATGACAGTGTTATACATGAGATAGCTTTTAATTTAAATGTATCTTTATTTTATGCTGTGTCTCTTTTGCTACTACCATCATTTCCTCTTACATTTTTAACGCTTTTTGTTGGTATAGTTTGAAAAGAAGTATTTTAGGTGTTTCTGCTTCCTATGCTGTAAATCAGTGATTCTCAATAGGAAGGGAAATAAGAATAAAAGAAAATGGTGCTGATTAGGAGACACATCCGCTTAGGGGTCTACCAGACTTATTTGCAGGACTTTTTAAAATTGCACATACCTACCTGGAAACTTTGATGAAGATGTATGTCTTATTCTCTACCTTTAAAATCACTGTCATTGTGACTCAGTATTCCAAAGGCAAGTAAGACCTTGTTATTCAAAGGTTTGTAATTAGTAAAAAAAAAACAAAAACAAATTGTCATTCAGATTCTGGGTTCCCTGGGTGTAACTTTTTGTAAGGTTCATTCCCCAGACTCAAATTTTCTTTGTGACTCTCTCCACTCCCTTAACAAACTTATCCACTCTCGGTTTTAATTATTCTTGTCTATGGTGAACTTGCCTGCCTCTCTCCACATTCTTCATCCACAGAACCTTGCTGGACCCTAGAGACGAAATCCCAGCCACTTGTATATATACCTATGTTTAGCATTCTGCTTCCCTGTTCAACTCAGTGAGACCACACTATATTTAACCTCCACAAAAGTGCACACTTCTGTGTTCTCCCATTCAATGGATACCCTCAACCTGCTCCCAGTATCACACTAAATCCTGAAGGGATGCATGATATTTGATTTATAATCACAGGCCTTGTGCTCAGACTCTACTACTAAAAATAGGGTAAACTTGCATGAAGTTATTCAACTTCTCAGGGACTATTTATCCATACATTTTTAATCGATTGTATCAAGGAGACCAAAGTGACTGGAGTATAGTGAGCAGGGAGGGAATTTTAACAGACGTAGACAAACAACATGCCATATAGGTTCTTTTAGATAATGATAAAATTTGGATTTTATTCTAGATAAACTAAGAAATCACTGGAGAGTTATTATCTCGGCAGTGATAAGATCTGGCTTACATCTTGAAAAATTAATTGCAACCATAATGAGGAGAATAAACTACAGAGAGACAATCGTGGAACCAGGGAGACTGGCTATTGTAGTAAACTAGAAGATACCTTCCTGGTATAGATTAGGTTTGTAACTGAGGATAGTAAGGTCTGTTATTTTTTGAAATACTTTGAAGGTTGAGCTACTAGAATTTGCTGATATGAAATGGAGGGAGTAAGGATTCAAAGATAGCAAAGGTTTGGGTTTTGAGAAACTTGTAAATATAGGGGACATTTACAGAGATATAAAAAAATTCATGAGTATATATATGGTGTTTAACATCACAGAAATAAGATGAGATTACTTAGGGAAGCATATAGGAAAAGAGAAGGGAAGAGATCTAAAACCTAAGCTCTGGAAAGCTTTAGATGTAGGGAAGATAAGAATAATTCATTTAATTATCTATTCAGTTTACTGAGTAATTATTCATTGACTATCTATTATGTGCCTAACAATGTTGTAGGTACTGGATAATACAGTTCTGAACAAAATAAACAAAACCCCTTTTTCTTCTGGAGCTTATATTTTGGTGAGAGAGAGAGAGAGAGAGGGAGAGACAATGTATAATATCAATCAGTTAAATAATACATGCTTAGGGGACAAAAGAAGCAGAGAAGGAGAATGTTTAGCATGTAGAAAGCTGAAAATGTAATAAGGTGACCAGGAAAGTCTTTACCAAGAAGGTGATTTTGGATCGACCTGAAGAAAATGAAAGATATATTCACATACTAATCTAGAGAAGGAGGCAAAGAAACCAGTGAAAGAGACTCAGTGCAAAAGTTCTGACTATACATAGTATAGGAGTGTGCCAGTAAGTTCAAGAAACAGCAAGGAAACCAGTGCGGCTGGTGTGGAATGGAGGAGGTTAAGGCAGAGGAGATGAAGTCGGAGAAGAGATTGTTTAAGGGGTCTATAAATCATTGTAAAAGATTTCATTTTACTCCGAGTGAGATGAAAGCAAATGAAGGATTTTTAACAAAGAAATGACATGACCTGACAAACTTAATAGCTCCTTTTAGCTGCTGTGTTGAGAACAGATGGAAGTTGAACAAACACAGAAAATAGACACCAGACAGGAGGCTAGTGCAAAAATACATGTGGGAGATGATGTTGGCTGGAACCTAAGAAGTAGCAGTGGAAGTGGCCAAAACTGGTTAAATTCTGGGTTTTTTCCAACTTATTCTATTTATTTGTTTGTTTTATGCTATAGTGCAGGCATCACATTCTTCACCTAAGCAATTCAGTTTGCATCTTCCTCTCCTCAAATAAAGCATATTCCTAATTATCCAAAATAACATCATACTTAACAAATTAAACAATGATTTTTTAATATCACCTAATGCCCAGACTATATTTATGATTATTTTAGATTAAAAGATATGTAATGAATATTAATAATTGTAAGCAATGTGTACTCTTGAAGAGATTTCTTTTTTTTTTTGAATTTTATTTTTTTATACAGCAGGTTCATATTAGTTATCCATTTTATACATATCAGTGTATACATGTCAATCCCAATCCCCCAATTCATCACACCACCACCCGCCACGCCGCTTTCCCCCTCGGTGTCCATACATTTGTCCTCTACATCTGTGTCACAATTTCTGCACTACAAACCAGTTCATCTGTACCATTTTTCTAGGTTCCACATATATGCATTAATATACGATATTGGTTTTTCTCCTTCTGACTTACTTCACTCTGTATGACAGTCTCTAGATCCATCCACGTCTCTACAAATGACCCAATTTCCTTCCTTCTTATGGCTGAGTAATATTCCATTGTATATATGTACCACATCTTCTTTATCAATTCGTCTGTCGATGGGCATTTAGGTTGCTTCCATGACCTGGTTATTGTAAATAGTGCTGCAATGAACATTGGGGTGCATATGTCTTTTTGAATTATGCTTTTCTCTGGGTATATGCCCAGTACTGGGACTGTTGGGTCATATGGTAATTCTATTTTTACTTTTTTAAGGAACTTCCATACTGTTCTGCATAATGGCTGTATCAATTTACATTCCCACCAACAGTGCAAAAGGGTTCCGTTTTCTCCACACCCTCTCCAGCATTCGTTGTTTGTAGATTTTCTGATGATGCCCATTCTAACTGGTGTGAGGT
This sequence comes from Eschrichtius robustus, assembly GCF_028021215.1. Lineage (NCBI taxonomy): Eukaryota > Metazoa > Chordata > Mammalia > Artiodactyla > Eschrichtiidae > Eschrichtius > Eschrichtius robustus. Next base: position 46,428,724 of record NC_090829.1, read on the forward strand.
GATACTTCATTGTAGTTTTGATTTGCATTTCTCTAATTATTAGTGATGTTGAGCAGCTTTTCATGTGCTTCTTGGCCATCTGTATGTCTTCTTTGGAGAAATGTCTATTTAGGTCTTCTACCTATTTTTGGATTAGGTTGTTTGTTTTTTTTAATATTGAGCTGCATGAGCTGTTTATATATTTTGGAGATTAATCCTTGGTCTGTTGATTCGTTTTCAAATATTTTCTCCCATTCTGAGGGTTGTCTTCTTGCCTAGTTTAAGGTTTCCTTTGCTGTGCAAAAACTTTGAAGTTTCATTAGGTCCCATTTGTTTATTTTTGTTTTTATTTCCATTACTCTAGGAGGTGGATCAAAAAAGATCTTGCTGTGATTTATGTCAAAGAGTGTTCTTCCTATGTTTTCCTCTAAGACTTTTATAGTGTCCAGTCTTACATTTAGGTCTCTAATCCATTTTGAATTTATTTTTGTGTATGGTGTTAAGGAGTGTTCCAATTTCATTCTTTTACATGTAGCTGTCCAGTTTTCCCAGCACCACTTATTGAAGAGGCTGTCTTTTCTCCACTGTATATCCTTGCCTCCTTTGTCATAGATTAGCTGACCATAGGTGCGTGGGTTTATCTCTGGGCTTTCTATCTTGTTGCATTGATCTATGTTTCTGTTTTTGTGCCAGTACCATATTGTCTTGATTACTGGAGCATTGTAGTATAGTCTGAAGTCAGGAAGTCTGATTCCTCCAGCTCCATTTTTTTCCCTCAAGACTGCTTTGGCTATTCAGGGTATTTTGTGTCTCCATACAAATTTTAAAATTTTTTGTTCTACTTCTGTAAAAAATGCCCTTGGTAATTTGATAGGGATTGCATTGAATCTGTAGATTGCTTTGGGTAGTATAGTCATTTTTACAATGTTGATTCTTCCAATCCAAGAACATGGTATATCTCTCCATCTGTTGGTATCATCTTTAATTTCTTTCACCAATGTCTTATAATTTTCTGCATATAGGTCTTTTGTCTCACTAGGTAGATTTATTCCTAGGTATTTTATTCTTTTTGTTGCAGTGGTAAATGGGAGTGTTTCCTTCATTTCTCTTTCAGATTTTTCATCATTATTGTATAGGAATGCAAGAAATTTGCGTGCATTAATTTTGTATCCTGCAACTTTACCAAATTCATTGATTAGCTCTAGTAGTTTTCTGGTGGCATCTTTAGGATTCTCTATGTATAGGTATCATGTCATCTGCAAACAGTGACAGTTTTACTTCTTCTTTTCCAATTTGTATTCCTTTTGTTACTTTTTCTTCTCTGATTGTCGTGGCTAGGACTTCCAAAACTATGTGGAATAATAGTGGTGAGAGTGAACATCCTTGTCTTGTTCCTGATCTTAGAGGAAATGCTTTCAGTTTTTCACCATTGAGAATGATGTTTGCTGTGGGTTTGTCATATATGGCCTTTATTATGTTGAGGTAGGTTTCCTCTATGCTCACTTTCTGGAGAGTTTTTATCACAAATGGGTGTTGAATTTTGTCAAAAGTTTTTTCTGCATCTATTGAGATGATCATATGGTTTTCCTTCTACAATTTTTTAATATGCTGTATCACACTGACTGATTTGCGTATATTGAAGAATCCTTGCATCCCTGGGATAAATTCCACTTGATCATGGTGTATGATCCTTTTAATGTGTTGGATTCTGTTTTGCTAATATTTGGTTGAGGATTTTTGCATCTATATTCATCAGTGATATTAGTCTGTAATTTTCTTTTTTTGTAGTATCTTTGTCTGGATTTGGTATCAGGGTGATGGTGGCCTCATAGAATGAGTTTGGGAGTGTTCCTTCCTCTGCAATTTATTGGAAGAGTTTGAGCAGGATGGGTGTTAGCTCTTCTCTAAATGTTTGATAGAATTCACCTGTGAAGCCATCCGCTCCTGGACTTTTGTTTGTTGGAAGATTTTTTTTTTAACTTATTTTTTCAAATGGCATTTCAACACTACCTTTATTTTATTTATTTATTTATTTATTTATTTATGGCTGTGTTGGGTCTTCATTTCTGTGAGAGGGCTTTCTCTAGTTGCGGCAAGTAAGGGCCACTCTTCATTGCGGTATGTGGGCCTTTCACCGTCGCGGCCTCTCTTGTTGCGGGGCACAGGCTCCAGACGCACAGGCTCAGTAGTTGTGGCTCACGGGCTCAGTTGCTCTGCGGCATGTGGGATCTTCCCAGACCAGGGCTCGAACCCATGTCCCCTGCATTGGCAGGCGGATTCTCAACCACTGCGCCACCAGGGAAGCCCTGTTGGAAGATTTTTAATCACATTTTCAATTTCATTACTTGTGATTGGTCTGTTCATATTTTCTATTTCTTCCTGTTTCAGTCTTGGAAGCTTATACCTTTCTAAGAATTTGTCCATTTCTTCCAGGTTGTCCATTTTATTGGTATAGAGTTGCTTGCAGTAGTCTCTTTGGATGCTTTGTATTTCTGCGGTGTCTGTTGTAACTTCTCCCTTTTCATTTGTAGTTTTATTGATTTGAGTCCTCTTCCTCTTTTTCTTGATGTGTCTGGCTAATGGTTTATCAATTTTATCATCTCAAAGAACCAGCTTTTAGTTTTATTGATCTTTGCTATTGTTTTCCTTGTTTCTATTTCATTTATTTCTGCTGTGATCTTTATGATTTCTTTCCTTCTACTAACTTGGTTTTGTTTGTTCTTCTTTCTCTAGTTCCTTTAGCTGTAAGGTTAAATTGTTTATTTGAGAGTTTTCTTGTTTCTTGAGGTAGGCTTGTATTGTTATAAACTTCCCCCTTAGAACTGCTTTTGCTGCATCCCATAGGTTTTGGATCATTGTGTTTTCATTGTCATTTGTCTCTAGATATTTTTTGATTTCCTCTTTGATTTCTTCAGTGATCTCTTGGTTATTTAGTAATGTATTGGTTAGCCTCCATGTGTTTGTGTTTTTTACATTTTTTTCCCTTTAACTGATTTCTAATCTCATAGCGTTGTGGTTAGAAAAGATGCTTGATATGATTTCAATTTTCTTAAATTTACTGAGGCTTGATTTGTGACCCAAGATGTGATCTATCCTGGAGAATGTTCTGTGTGCACTTGAGAAGAAAGTTTAATCTGCTGTTTTTGGATGGAATGTCCTATAAATATCAATTAAATATATCTGGTCTATTGTGTCATTTAAAGCTTGTGTTTCCTTATTAATTTTCTGTTTGGATGATCTGTCCATTGGTGTAAGTGAGGTGTTAAAGTCCCCCACTAGTATTGTGTTACTGTCGATTTCCTCTTTTACAGCTGTTAGCAGTTGCCTTATGTATTGAGGTCCTCCTATGTTGGGAGCATATATATTTATAATTGTTATATCTTCTTCTTGGATTGATCCCTTGATCATTATGTAGTGTCCTTCCTTGTCTCTTGTAACATTCTTCATCTTAAAGTCTATTTAATCTGATATGAGTATTGCTACTCCAGCTTTCTTTTGATTTCCATTTGCATGGAATATCTTTTTCCATCCCCTCACTTTCAGCATGGATGTGTCCCTAGGCCTGAAGTGGGTCTCTTGTAGACAGCATATATATGGGTCTTGTTTTTGCATCCATTCAGTGAGCCTGTTTCTTTTGATTGGTGCATTTAATCCATTCACGTTTAAGGTACTTATCGCTATGTATGTTCCTATTACCATTTTCTTAATTGTTTTGGGTTTGTTTTTGTAGGTCCTTTTCTTCTCTTTTGTTTCCCACTTAGAGAAGTTCCTTTAGCATTTGTTGTAGAGCTGGTTTGGTGGTGCTGAATTCTCTTAGCTTTTGCTTGTCTCTAAAGCTTTTGATTTCTCCATCGAATCTGAATGAGATTCTTGCTGGGTAGAGTAATCTTGGTTGTAGGTTTTTTCCCTTTCATCACTTTAAATATGTCATGCCACTCCCCTTTGGCTTGTAGAGTTTCTGCTGAGAAATCAGCTGTTAACCTTATGCGAGTTCCCTTGTATGTTATTTGTCATTTTTCCCTGGCTGCTTTCAGTAATTTTTCTCTGTCTTTAATTTTTGCCAATTTGATTATTATGTGTCTCAGCGTGTTTCTCCTTGGGTTTATCCTCCCTGGGACTCTCTGCGCTTTCTGGACTTGGGTGGCTATTCCTTTCCCGTGTTAAGCAAGTTTTCGACTATAACCTCTTCAAATATTTTCTCGGGTCCTTTCTCTCTCTCTTCTCCTTCTGCGACCCCTTAAAGGCGAATATTGTTACGTTTAATGTTGTCCCAGAGGTCTCTTAGGCTGTCTTCATTTCTTTTCATTCTTTTTTCTTTATTTTGTTCCGCAGCAGTGAATTCCACCATTCTGTCTTCCAGGTCACCTATCCGTTCTTCTTCGTCAGTTATTCTGCTATTGATTCCTTCTAGTGTATTATTCATTTCAGTTATTGTATTGTTCATCTTTGTTTATTTGTTCTTTAATTCTTCTAGGTCTTTGTTAAACGTTTCTTGCATCTTCTCAATCATGCCTCCATTCTTTTTCCAAGTCCTGGATCATCTTCACTATCATTTTTCTGAATTCTTCTTCTGGAAGGTTTCCTATCCCCACTTCTTTTGGTTGTTTTTCTGGGGTTTTATCTTGTTCCTTCATCTTGCACATAGCCCTCTGCCTTTTCATCTTGTCTGTCTTTCTGTGAATGTGGTTTTTGTTCCATAGGCTGAAGGATTGTAGTTATTCTTTCTTTTGCTGTCTGTCCTCTGGTGGATGAGGCTATCTAAGAGGCTTGAGCAAGTTTCCTGATGGGAGGGACTGGTGGTGGGTAGAGACAGCTGTTGCTCTGGTGAGCAGAGCTCAGTAAAACTTTTTTGCACTTGTCTGCTGATAGGTGGGGCTGGTTTCCCTCCCTGTTGGTTTTTTGGCCTGAGGTGACCCAACACTGGAGCCTACCCTGGCTCTTTAGTGGGGCTAATGGCGGACTCTGGGAGGGCTCATGCCAAGGAGTACTTCCCAAAATTTCTGCTGCCAGTGTCCTTGTCCTCACAGTGAGATACAGCCACCTCCCGTCTCTGCAGGAGACCCTCCAACACTAGCAGGTAGGTCTGGTTCAGTCTCCTATGGGGTCACTGCTCCTTCCCCTGGGTGCTGATGCACACACTACTTTGTGTGTGCCCTCCAAGAGTGGAGTCTCTTTTTCCCCCAGTCCTGTCAAAGTCCTGCAATCACATCCCACTAGCTTCCAAAGTCTGTTTCTCTAGGAATTCCTCCTCCTGTTGCCAGACCCCCAGGTTGGGAAGCCTGATGTGGGGCTCAGAACCTTCACCCCAGTGGGTGGACTTCTGTAGTATAAGTGTTCTCCAATTTGTGAGTCACCCACCCAGAAGTTATGTGATTTGATTTTATTGTGATTGCACCCCTCCTACCGTCTCATTGTGGCTTCTCCTTTGTTTTTGGATGTGGGGTATCTTTTTTGGTGAGTTCCAGTGTCTTCCTGTCGATGATTTTTCAGCAGTGAGTTTTGATTCTGGTGTTCTTGCAAAAGGGAGTGAGAGCACGACCTTCTAGTCTGCCATCTTGAATCAATCTCCTTGAAGAGAATTCTGATTGGTTACTTTTTTGAATGTCAAGTTGACAGAATTTACTGATGAACTGGATGTGAGGAATGACAAAAAGGGAGACAGCAACACTGATGTTGAAGTTTGGAGCATAAGCAAGTGGAAGAATGGAGTTGCTTTTAACTGAAATAGGAAAGAAAGCCTGTGAGGAAAATATTAAAAACAAATTAATGCTATAAATGTTTGTGATAGTAGATATCTAAGTGGATGTGTACATTAAGTCCAGGGTTTCAGGGAGAGATCTGGGCTGCAGATATAACTTTGGAAGTTATCAGCATGTAGATGGTAGTTAGAAGCATGAAACTAGGTTGGATCCCCTATGGAATAAATATGTAGAGAAAAGAGAACATGACCAAGAACTGAGTTTTGGAACACTGAAACATTTAGGGATGAGAAGAGGAAATACCAAAGGAGGCTAAAATACCAGTTTTGGAAAGGTTAGACAAAACCTGGTGATTTCTGGGTTCCCAAGACCTAACTGAAGATGTTTCAAGGAAGAGAGGAGATGCAAAATATATTGAACATTGATGACAGGTTAAATAAGAAGATTGAGAAATGACTATATGACTTAACAATGTGGAAGTAACTGCCAACCGTTATGAGAGTAATCAACATGAGGTGATTGGGATAGTGAAATAGTGTAAATATAGAATGAGAGGAGAGAAGTAAGCAATTGGTAGCATAACTCATTTAGAGGGTTTTGTTGTCCAAGGGACTAGGAACGTGAGGAAGTAGCTATTGAACAATGCGTGGTCTTTTTTAAAGATTAGAGATACTACTATATATTAGTAAGCTAATGGGAATGATTCAGTAGAGAGGAAAAAATTATGATGAAGGAGAAAAGAAAAATAAATTTAAAAGCTAACTTCTTGCATTGTCATGCATGGGCTCTGCAGAATCCCACCCATGGTTAGAGATGAGAGACAAAATATACACTGTAGAAGGAGGAAAGTAAAGTAGTTAGGTGTGGATTTTGATAGGTTGATTGGTGAGCTGATTGAGTCTGGGTTTTTTTTTTTTTTTCAATGTAAAATGAAAGTTTATAACAGAAAGTGTGTCTGGAGGAGGAATTTTTAAGCTTTGAAGAGAGAGAAGATATAAATGTTATTTAGAAAAGTTAGGGAAATGAATTGGTGAGGGACACAACACTGGGCAACATTAAAGACCTTGAGGTTAAGGTCTTGAATTCATTAGTAAGGGGTGTGTGTGTGTGTGTGGTGTGTGTGTGTGTGTGTGTGTGTGTGTGTGTGTGTGTGAGAGAGAGAGAGAGAGAGAGATAAAGATTGAGAGAAAGAAGTCAAAGCATTGGATAGATTATTCGTATGAACACTAAAATAATTAAAAGTGCTTACATGATTTATGATAGAGAGAAGAAAAGTAAGCTAGATGCTAAAAGTTTCTATAAAATTTCAATAAAATTCATTTCATTGAATGAATAGGATTCACCAGGATTTAAGCAGATGGGGAGCGGATAGCCTAGTCTGATGTAGTCTGACAGAATCTGCTTCACGTGAACTGAAATATTCTGAGGGAGGAGGGAGGAACAATGTTTTGAAAATTGTAACCACTACTCATATATATATATATATATATATACACACACACACACAAATCTATGGTACAAGAATAGTGAAATAAAAACAGCCATCTGTTGAATGGACTGAAGGTGAAATAGAATCTTTAGGATCAGCCATACATCACTTAAAGTCAGAGTTAAGGAAATATTCAGAAGCTGAAACTGCAGTGAATTTTATGGTCAGATTTGAATCCCAGAAGGAACAGTTGATGGGGTTTGGAGGTTTGAAAAAGGTAGTAATGTGATTAGTATTTTTTTTTTTTCCAGTATAGATATTATCAAAACTTTAGACAAACTATGATCTATCTTATTTTTCTAAAGAAGCTATTACTTTTTTTTTGGTTGGTGGAGTGGAGATAGTTAACTCAACTAGTACATAATTTTCATTTCTTTATATTTTTTGAGGTAAATATTACTGAAAAACAAAAAAATGTTATATTAGATTCCTCACATAAATTTATTAAAATTTTCCAGCATCTGTTTCTTTGAAAAAATAAGTTTAGAACAAAAATCCTGCAGATTAAGGTAACTTATAGTTGAATTAGAATGTTTGTCTACCTTTCTGACATCATACAAGATTTTTTTTTTAAAGAATTTTGTTCCAATTTCTCATGATAAAAGCCATTTTTAAAGTAAAGTAACATTTTTTAGAAGCTTATTTGTCCAATAAGTTTCCTTATTGGAAAGAAAATAGAGTTGAAATTCTCCCTACATGGAGCACAATATTATTTTAATACACTTAAAATAGTTACAGTTGTTTTTAATAACCAGTTAACACTGTAGTGGACACTGAGATATTCATTTTAAAAACGATTGAGATCAAAATAGAGAAATTTGATTAGAATTTTAAAAATAAAAAATATTTTCCTCACATTGAAATTTTTATGATTAAGGTTTTGTTGAGTTGGATTTCATTAAGAAAAACTGACCACCGAGTAGTATAGTCTTGCTTATTTTAAATAATATTAAGTATTCTGACACCAGCTATTGGGAAAGGAATGATAGATATGTCAGATGCCATTTATGAATTCATAAACACTGATGAAAAATAGATTTCAAGGAATAGATTTTTTGGACTTGTCAAATACATGTCTAATCTTTGTATACTACTTACATACGTTATAAGGAAACAATGAAAAAAGTTTGCTATTTTTTAAAGTAATTTTTGGTATATTTAATTTCTAATACTCCAGTGACATTTTATGAAAAAATGCTGGATAATCAGTCCACTGTGATAAGATTGTCTTTAGTAAATATCTTCTATTTTAATTAAATACCAATTTTGTCTTCTATAAACATAATAAATAAATATTTAATTTTAAAGGCTATGACTATATTGTGGTTACTTTATTTCTGCTACAACTTAAGAAGGCCGATTTTGAAAGCATTTAGCATGCTATGAATTTTCTTCCAAAATGCCATTTATATCTACAAAACAGAGGTATATACTACAGAAAAATGTTGAATATAATCTTATCTGTGGGTAAGTTAAGAAAGTGAAATGTAGGGAAAAAAAACATCATCAATTATGGAGTGGCATATTACAGTTATTTATTCCTTTTGACTTTGTATATATTATTTCATCACTAAGAAAGTCAAAGACTATTTTTACCGTTTATATTTAAAGAGTAGACAATCCATAAGTATTTCTCAAGATATTATGAAATTATTTCCTTTTCTGATAAATGGGTGTCCATAATATTATACAGTACTTAGCTTGTGGAAGACAAAACTGTTATGAACTTTCATTTTTCTATATTTTCAGTAAAAATGTTTATCCTTTATTTTCTGTGGACTAATTTGAAGGTTGGATGGATAACATTAAGCCAATATAAATTAAAATATTGAAGTTCAGGTACAAAAAAAAGCTAAACCCAATTTCCATGTGGTTTCTATTTAAAAATTTTATGAGAGTTTTTCAACTTTTATGATAAGACATCAAACTTTTGCCAAATTTGAATGTTTGTAGGTCTCCTGTGTGACATAACAGCTTAAATACAGTATACTTTTATTTTATTGTTATATAATAAGAATTTAGAATGAATGAGTAGATTTAAAGATTTTTTGACTTTCAAGATGCATTAAAATATGTTACTTGCCATTATATATGTGTCTATATAATTATACACGTGTAACTGTTTAGATCCATTGCTCATATTTAGCATAAGTTTATTAGTGATACCTTAAAACAAGTATGTGTTGAGTATATTCCCCTCTAACTAATCTCACTCATATTGCTATGCATTTTTATAATCTGAGAGTAGCATATTTTTATATTTACAGTACCTTCCAAAGTAGAGTACATAATATAATAATGTACACAAGTTACCTAAGAGAAGTGACATGGTTTTTATGATTAACTTGTAATATTTAGTAAAAGTTGACTTTAGCATATTTAGTAAAGCATGGCCCTTAATTAAATTTCCTTCACTGCCAAAATTTCAAAAACATGGTGTTGTCTAGATAAGAATTATGTTATTATCATAATTTATTGGAAAATGCCCCTATTTCTTCAGTATTTTATAGAGGTCAGTAGAGTTTTACTCATTCTTAGGAGGATTTTTAATGTTTATGATTATTAGTAATATTAAAAATTGTCATTCTTAATCATGCCTACTATGTGATAAACATTGTATTAGGTAATTTAAATCCATTCTCTATTTTCACACTAATTATAGAAGTTGAGATTTATTTCGGTGACAAAAATAATAAGTTTTAGGTAGGCTGTATTCTTGCTAACTTAATTTTTAAAAATATATATTCATTAATGGATGGATGGATAAAGAAGTTGTAGTATATATATACAATGGAATATTATTCAACCATAAAATAAGAGAAAATACTACCATTTGCAATGATATGGATGGACCTTTAAGGCATCATGCTAAGTGAAATAAGTTAGAGAAAGAAAAATACTGTATATGATCTCACTTATACGTGGAATCCAAAAACAAAAACATACCTAACTCATAGAAAAAGAGAACAGATTTGTGGTTACCAGAGGTGGAGGGTGGGGAGGGGGAATTGGAGGAAGGTGGTCTAAAGGAACAAACTAGATTAGTACAAGGGATGTAATGTACAACATGATGACCGCTGTATGATATGTAGGAAAGTTGTTAAGAGAACAGATACTAAGAGTTCTCATTACAAGGAGAAATTTTCCTTTTCTTTTTATTATATCTATATGAGATAATGGATGTTAACTAAACCTATTGTGGTAATAATTTCACAATATATATAAATCAAACCATAATGCTGTATACCTTAAATTTACACAGTGATGTATATCAATTATTTCTCAATAAAACTGGGAAAAATAATTAGGTTTGTTTTCTATAGTTATACTCAATATGAGCTAGGGATAATATTTTTCTGTTTAATCTGTGACTTTCTAGCAGCAGGTTCAAATTCACAGGTAAGATGTTTATGACAGTTTTCCATATTGTCTCTACTAGGAAGATTATGTCCACACAAAATATCTTGATGTACACTATATATAGTGTCCTGGAAGAGTGCAGATTCCGGGACATACACTTCCTTCATTTGTGTACTAGTGTATTTTAAGGGATTCACTGAATACTTTACATAGCTTTATCACTTTATAACATTTGTTCTTATTTTGTCCTTGGGTGTATTATTTTGTTACCAGCTTTCCACTCAGAGGCTAGGCTGTGACACTGGGACAAACATCACTAGTCACAATGCCACTGGGAATAAGGATGCTTATTAAGGAATAAGGATGTGCATCAGCTCTGCTTTGATGACCATCTGGAGAATCAAGTTCCTCCATTTGAAATTAATAGCAAGTTATTTGACATTGGTTTCCTTAGCAGTCCTTGAGGTAAGCTGTTATCTCTTTTAAAATTTCTGTTCTTCAGTATAACATTAAATGAAGAATTGGTGTGGTGCTTTCAACTCAAAGAACAAACTGTGGCAAGATCAGAACATAAGACTGAGGGGAAGCTTCTGCACAAACAGAAACATCTGATTCAGGATTAATACATTAAAACTCTGATTAAAACATGCAGTTGAATGAATTATCCTTTTTTTTTTTTTTTTACATTTTACTTGAGTTATAAATTAAATTGACCGAAGTTTATTTCACAGCGATGATAAAAATGAAGCTGCAGTACACAACTGATAGCTGAAGTAGACACAATAAATCTTTAATTTTTTAAATCAGCCATGAAAACAGTAGCAATGTTAAATTTTAACTAGTAGAATATGACAACCTGAGAAATGAAACAATCTGGCTCAAAAGTGGAAGCCTCAAACTGCAAAAGAATCTAAAGTGGAGGGATTTAGATCTCCATTTAAGAGGCAGTTACAAACCTCACAGAAGAGGTGAAATTAGAAATGATTCTGCACATGCAGGTGGAGGTCTAGTTCTTCTTCTAACTAAATTTCCATTTAATACCAAAGGACAAGAGTCTGAAATAAAAGTGAAGACACACCTACCTATATATTCATGAACAGGTGCCCCACCTGTGTGCAAATGTGCATGACAGAGGGATGTAAATGCGGAGAGAAATTCAAGAATGGAGGATAAATTGAAAAGTAATAAAATTATTTTAAACATGAGAGGGGTTTTGTATGAATAGACAATGGTAATGTTCTGGGAATAAATGGAATATCTGCATCTACCAAAAAACACAAAACTCAACTGACAGCAGAAATTAATTTGATTTTCTCTTCAAAAATTCTATTTTTGGATTTCTATTTTCAGCATTAAAATTTTAATTTCTAAATTTGAAATAAAGACAATTTAATCTGATAATTTAGGCTTCTTGTTTCCTCAGCGAGAAGGTAGGGCACATGGATAACCATTGTTACCTTCCTAGTGCATAGATTTCAGCTTAAGCACAGAATTTTCTGTAAGTAGTGGACATAGTAGGGATTAAAAAATAATAGTAAACATAGTAAAATCTAGAGTGGCAAGGTGGCTACGTGATCTAGTGGAAAAAAAATGGGCTTTGGCGTCAGAAAGACTTGGGTCAGAAGCCCATTACAAACCATGTCTAACCTTTGATTTTGCCCAATTTTATTCACCCTATCTCTTCATCTAACTAGGAGAGATAATACCTTCTAAGCAAATTTGTTGTCAAAATTAAATTAAATGCATTAATGTACGTAAACACACTTAGTCCAAAGCTAGAAACTTGATAAATTTCTATTTTTTTTCTTTCTTTTCTCTCCTTCTCATCCATCATTCTCTAGAGATTCTTTTTACTGTAGATCAGTTCAAGAGTTCAAAATATCTGCACACTAGATCCTGAAGATTCTGTGAGTACAGACTTTCAAGAACAGATAAAGGACCACCTCATTCTCTCAGGAACAAACAGAAAATTATACAAGTAAATATTTTTAGTCTTTATCCATTCTTAACACTTTGGTACTAACTCTGAAATACATAATTTTATCAATAGTTAAACAGTTTGATGAGTTAAAAATATACTGTAATATCCTTGTTCAAAGTTTTCTTAGATATAAATCCATAACTGGATAAAAATTGTATCTCATAAGTCTTTTATATTTTTGTGGATCTACCCCAAGACTTAAAAGACAAAAGTATTAAATTTATCACTGTTTATACTCTATGTTTAGGTTTAAGGCATTAAATATGTTCTTGGTGGCATGATAACCTAACCATTTGTTTCACATGCTAGACATAAGAAAACTATAAAACTACAGTATTATGGTTTCAAATAAATGGAAAGTTCAATTTTTAAACTGTGCTTAAAATTGGCATTTCTAATTTTGTGAATTTTTAAATTCAATTCTTGCATTCTAGTTATAACTTAACTGTTGTAGAGTGCCAGAGAAGTAAAATGAAAATGAAATATTTTACATACATTTTTCATATTTTTTGCTAGTTACTGATGATGTCATTAATATTTATTTGAGCCGTCTTTAATGTGGTATCTTCCCACGGTGAAAAATGTTTAAATAATATTCTATAGGAAGAGATGTAATACCGTGGCTAGGCATACACCCTGATAGTGTACGGGTGTGAAGGGGGAAACTTACTAAATGTACCTTCTTTAATATGGAAGTATGTATATTCTAGTTATTAATGGATGTGCTCCAAAGCATTGTACATTGGCATTAGTTCTTCCCGATTTTTTCTAACCCCTTTCTCTGTTGTTTATCATTTCAAGCTAGTAAAAATGTTTAGAATGCCCTTCATAATGTCATAGGATTTCCACAATTCTCTAGTTGCTCAACCATCTTTACTTTCGTTCCATGATGGTTTTCTGCATACATTTTTTTTGGTCAGGATTATGGTTCAAAACTTTTTAACCAGGGAAAAAATGGTATAAAGAGAAGATACTGTGGATTAAACCACACAAACTGCAGAATTATAATAAATCAATGTTCTGTGGCATGTTGTTAAACAAGAAATAAGTTCACTTTGACTATTTACCAATAATTTTTTAAAATACTTTAAAAAGTTAAATAAAAATACTTTAATATGTAACTGGAATCTTTTTGATGTTGGACTAATTTTTATTATTATTTTCAATATTAAATTATCAAATATTTTTGTTCATTTTCTTACAATCATCTTTTATTCTGTTGTTTTCTTCTTTACTGAATAATTTTCAGTTCTTAAATCACTAAAGATTGAAGATCAATTTTGATTTTTCATCACCTTATTATCTTCCACTTGTGGATATCTGATTATGTTTATATCTAGAGCAGGTTTACAATGGGAGAATTTACATATGATGTACCAATATTTTATAAAGTCAAAACTACTTTACAAGATAAAGGTTATTGATCCTTAACTACGTTGAAAAGTTGGTTGAGCATATTCTGTTAAAACCTTAATTGATCCACCATTTAGATTCACTTATTGGCACCAAAATCTTTCCCTAGTCCAAAAACTGGAGACAAAAATGTTAAAAGACAATGTTGAAATAATTTCTAGGCCTAAGATGGAACTGCTCCTGCCTGGGGTGCTGTATCAGCAAACCCAAACTTTGATAACTTTTGTACTCCTGTAAATGCTCTGTTTTACCAGAAAAGTAGTACAGTTGACCCTTGAACAACATGGGTTTGAACTGCTCAGGTCCACTTATATGCATATTTTTCTCAATAATAAATACTACAGTACTACACGATCCTCCGTTGTTTGAATCTGAAGCCGTGGAATACGTATACGGAGGCCAACTATAAATTATACTGGATTTCCAACTTCACAGGAGGGTGGGTGCCCCTAATCCCAGCATTGTTCAAGGGTCAACCGTACATCCAGTCAGCCAATCCCCAAACATCAAGTCAACTCTGGGCTCTATACTTGTTTCCTTATCCTTGATCTTTAATAAGGTCACACATGCAATGCCAGTCAGTCCTGTCCTGTCTCCTTCTTACTGCTTCTAAAGTCTGTAAAACTCGCTCCCGTCCAAACATCCCTCAGGAAGAGCGCTACACTGCTTGTGAAGCACTGTATTCCCCCAGTCCATAGACTGTTTTCTCTTGACTAGAACACCAAACCCGATACTAAGTTGTTTTATTTTTGTCGTTTGGCAACAATGAATATAAATTTATGTTTTAAGCAAATTTTCTGTAAAAGTTTCCACATTGTAAAGATGAGGTTCAATTTCATATTTAGAAGTTAATAATTTTTCTCACTTTAAAATTACTTATTCATTACATATAAATGATCTCTATTGTACTCATGGTAGAAAAAGAATGTAATTAATTAAAGATATAAACCATCCAATGTGGCTCTATATTATAATTTAGGTAGAGATCAAAAAACCTATCTTAATTTACACTTAGTTCATTAGAAGCCCAAGTAACTAATAGACTATCTGAACCCCAAGTTGATGGAGGAGACAAGATTAGGACTTGTACATCCTTGAATTTTAATTATTTTTATAGTTGTTAGGCTTCTTTAACTTCCACAATGGTTACTTTGTAATAAACCCCCTTATATTACAAGGTCTGAGTAATTTATTTCCTAGTAACTCAAATTGATAAGTAGATAGAACATTGTAAATAATTTTGGGGGGTAATAACTTAAAAATGAAATCTGAGATTGCAGTCTAGTGTTATAAATAGAATTAGTTTGAAGAATCTACAAATAACATTTTCTGGTTTATGTTATTTTCCCCTCATTCTTTATTTCAGGGTTTATTAATATGATTCAAAAGTCTTTATGAACACATTTTATGAAACATTCATTTCCCAGAGGTTATCTTTTCTTAAGCAGAAAAAAAACCAAAACAAAAATCCAAAAATAAACAATGAAATAAACTCAAATGCATATTCAGAGCTTTAGAGATTTAGGGTGAGGGAGAAGGAAACCTTATTTCTATTATAATGCTAATATTTAGACCAACTTTTGCCCTTATAATGTTGATCTTTACTTTCCTTAGCTCACTTGACACTTAATGGAAACCCTAAATATGCAGATTGAGTCCTGCCTAAACCCAGAGCCAACCTTGAGAAATGCAACCAGGACAGTAGAAATGCAGTGAGTCCCTTTGAAACTGGAGGAAATGGGGCACGGCACAACATTTAAAAGAATGACATAGCCCCAAGGGCACGACATAAACTGGTTAGAACCAACTAGGTCCAAGATGACAGACAACTGACTTCCACTAGACCTCGAGCACGCTAAATGACACACCCACAGGCACCATGACAGCTCCAAGGCCGACCACAAAATGTCTAAAAGTGGGCAGTGGCCTAACTCCTGGAAATCCCTGCCCCTTCCCCAAAATAGCTGGAATACTCCTCCCACTCATTAGCCTATGAAATTAACCACCCCTATAAAAACTGACAACCCCCATACCCTGGTGCCTCTCTTGCCTTCTGAGATGGCCCATACTCCGTCTGTGGAGTGTGTTTCTCTCTAAATAAATCCACTTCTTGCCTATCACTTTGTCTCTCACTGAATACCTTCTGTGCTGAGACACAAAGAACCTGAGCCTCAGTAAGTCCAGATACCAGGTGAGTGAATCTAATTAAAAGACTGTGGGTTCAAGTCCCAGTCTGGGTTTTGGCTGGGTCCGAGTCCTGGCACGTGGATTCAAGTCCCATTCTCAGTTGCATGGTTTCACCTTGATAGCCTCCTTCTCCAATCCCTGCTGGCCTGATCCAGTTGTGAGAATGAGTTCTCACTTCAGTGTCCATTTTTTTTATTCTGTTCTTCTTCCTACCAACCTGTGGGCCTGATACTGAGCAGGACCCTGTGGGGCTCCTGGGCACAAAAGCCTTTCTGTGTCCCTCATTTCTTGGTTACAGGAAATAGGCTTCATTCAGACTCTATGACCTTCCCTGAGTTCCAATGAGCAGGTTCAAACAGCTGCTAATTAGGGAAGAGAGGGGATGTGGAGACAAGGGAGGAACAGTCAAAAGAAACAATGGTGCAGCCTTGGGGCAAAGTCCTGGTTCTCCTTTAAGGGATATACATAACATACATATACTTTGAGCTGTTTTGCAGATACTGAAACTCCCACCAGGTGGGAGAAGATAACGGTATGCTGCCCACAAGCACATAGAGCCCAGACCAGTTGGAACCAAGAGGTTGATGATGCGGACTCCCACTTACTTCACCACCAACCAGTCAGAAGAATGTCCACGAGTTGATCACGCCCTTTTTGAACCAGTGCTATAAAACTTCTTACTGCCTCTCCAAGTTGGGACACACAGTTTTGAGGGCATTAGTCCACTGTGGCTCCCTTTCCCTGGCAAAGCAATAAAGCTATTCTTTTCTACTTCATCCAAAACTCTGTCTCCAAGATTTAATTTGTTGTCGGGGTACAGAGGCCGGATTCGGCTTCAAGCCCTTCACTGAACTTCCCTCCAATACTTTTTCAGCTTTTGCCAAACTTTGTTCCTTGGGGCTACTTCACAGTCGCTGTAGGCCATCTGACTTCCAGTTAGGGTTACCAGATTTAGCACAAACAAAACAAAACAAAACAGGACCCCACGCTAATAGTGAATTTTAGCTAAACAAGTTATTTATTTATTTATTTTTTTAGTTTAAGTTATGCCCCATGCAGACTTATGAGACATACTTACACTAAAAAAATATCTGTCTAGTTGACCTAAACAATATGTAACTAATCAACTAAGTATCCTGTTCTTTATCCATCAACCTTACTTGCAGTATGTGTCTGGAAATATGTCAGATATTTTACATGTGGTTTCTCAAATTTCCATGACAGCCAGGAGATAGGTATTAGCACTCCCATATTAAAGATAAGGAAACTAAGGGCAGAAAAGATTCAATTATTCGCCCTTTCCCTTTCCCATTGGTATACAAAAATTCTAATATAGAGGGGACAAAGTACAGGAAAGAAGTACCTGGGTTCTTCCATCAGAACACAGGGCTCAAGCTGGAGCTCTGGTTTTTACTAATACATGTGGAATTTTGAGCAGCTTAAGTTCTTTAAATACCCTCAGTATCCTTGTCACCACCTGTTGATGATGATCATACTTCCTTAGAAAGTTGTCTGTCCTAATGAAAGTGAAGTCCTGAGCAGAGAACGAGCACATGTTAGCAGTTAATACATTTTAACTGATGTTATTATTAATATGAATAATACTATAGGCTTAAAATTGTTAATCCAAACCTACTTGGTCAGTACTTTCTTAAGAATATTCAGACCACAACAATAGCCTAAATTATTATGTATAGGTCATGTGTGAGGCATATTCCTTAAGGGCTCAGTCATTTTTATTGTAACCGCATTAATTTTAACAAATTAATTTTCCTAACAGATATTGCATAATACTTCCTTGAATCTTAAAGGATGCATGGAAGGCACTACATAACATGTTTTGTGGACTCAGGGTCAATATTTTGTCACTACTTAACAGGAGGTTGTGCATTAGAGTTTACTGCCCCTCCCCCACCCACAGCTGCTTGTCTGGCTGTTAGTCTGTGACCTCTCAGTTCTGTTGCAAAGTTGCTTGCTTTCTGCCTTAGCTCTCAGAAATCTGCTGTTTCTGATTGTGTCTCATCTTAAAAACAGAGAAATAATTCTTTCAGAATTTAGGGCACATTATAAGTCCATAGGTTCCAAAGGATGAAATACAATCTTTTCTGTGGAATGAATATCAAAGAAATATTTCATGACAGCCTTTTTTTGATGTTCAGAATATTTGGGTGGTGGTTTTACTTTCCCTTTGCTTCCCATCTCTTGATTCCCTTAGTTTGTGCTCTTCAAAATCCAAGTTACCGACAGCCTGATTTCTAACCAAAGGGTTTGCATTGTGTTTAGATGCATTGTTTTCTAAAGAGAAAATAAATAAATGAATAAAGTTAGGTAGATGATTATGATGCTGACACAAAACCATTATTAGTCACATTAATCACTATACCATTCCCATCAGCACACAAACCTGTTGCAACATCTCCCATGAAAAAGCAAAAACAATCAAAAAAACCTCCTGCTCTCTTGTTCCCACATCCCCTGGTTCAATTCCCCTGTTCCACTTAAAAGTAAAGCTCTTCGAAAAAGACGATTCAAATTGCAATTTCTAATTATTTTCCTCTCATTCTCCTTTGAATTGCCATTAAGGTTTTAGTTCCTATCACTACATCAAAATATCAGGTATCTTTGCCACCAATAACCTCCACAGTTCCAAACCCACGAACCTTTATATACAGTTTCATATAGTTTTCCTTATACTTATCCTATATTTGATACAGATATTCACTCCCACCTTGAAATGCTTTCTTCATTTGGTCTTGGGAGATATCTTGTTCTCCTAGTTGGTCTTCTAACTCATTGGCTAAGCATTCTATTCTCTCTGCTGGTTACTCTTCCTTCTCCAAATCTCTAACCTTGAAGAACTCAGACATCTGCCTCCGTAAATGATATAGTCCTTTCTCGTGACTTTAAATACCATTTTCATGTTGTTAGATACCAAATTTATATCTCTAGCTTCTGCCTCTCCCTTGAATTTCAGACTTCAGTATTAGAATAGCTATTTTACTGCTCCAAGTGTCTACAGAATAGGCAGCTTAAATTTAAAATGTTTAAATCAGCACTTTTGATTACACAATCTCAACCATTATCCTACCGTAGTCATCCCTATCTCAGAAATTGGCACCTCTGTTCTTCTGGTGGCTCAGGTCAAAAAACTTGGTGCATCCTCTTCTCCACTTGCTCTCTCATATCCCACATCCAATCTATCAGCAAATCCTGTCAGATCTTCTTTCAAAGTATATCCTGACCATTCCTTTCCAGTTATACCTAATTCAAGACACCACCTGGATTACTATAATAGCCCCCTAGCTCCTTTCTCTGATTCACTCTTATTTACCTACCAGAGAGATGACATGCTTATAAACTTTGAGTCAAATTATGCCACTCGATTGCCCCAAATGTTCCACGTCTTACTGTTTCACTCAGAGTCGATTCCAGAAAACGTATCTAAGCTCCAAATCTTATATAGCTTGACCCTCTGTGCTTCTCTGACTTTGCCTTTTACCACTTACCCCTCACATACACTCGCTGTCTTGCTGTTCCTGCAACATGCTAAATATTTCAGTCTTAGGGCACGTCCTTGCTGCTTTCTCTCCTGAGAAAACTTTTTCCCAAGATATCGACACAACATTTTTCTCTGGATATCCACATGATTAACTCTGTCATTTCGCTCTAGTATAACTCTGTGAGAGGCTTTTCACGGCAACCCTACAAATAGTGTCACATTCCACTCACTTCAGGCTCTATGTCCCTAAATATGCTTAATATTTTTTCAGACCTCTGATCACTATAAGACATATTATACATTTGTTTATTGTCTTTTTCCGTCTATAAATTGTAAGGCCCCTGAAGGTAGAAACTTCCTCTGGGATTTTTTTTTTTTTCCCCTCCAACGTTTTCCTTTTCGTTTTTTTTCTTTCTTTCCCTCGGTATATTTTGATTACTGCTGTATTCACATCACCTAAGTAATACTTGGTGCATACAGGCTTTCAAATATATTTGTTGAATGACTAAATGGAAGAATGAATAAACAAATCATCATATTCCATGACCCATCTAAAGAAACATTATTAATTTGTGATTAGCAAGTGCTTTATAAAAGATGTAAGTTTTAATTACAAGGAGCTTCATAAAGTGTGTAATTTTTCCTATTTCCAGAAACATTATCAAACGAGCAAGAGCCTGATTGGCATTATGGCTTTTAAGAAAAACATAAATTCTAACACTTGTGATATCATTGGGTTATTATTTTTCAGATAAAATATATTTTGTAATTAATAATTCTAGTCATAAAACAAATATTATTTATATATCAATCCTGAGAGAATGATACACCAAAAGTAATTCAATTTAATTTGTAAGATAAAGATTCACTTGCTTTTACATAACAGAGGTCTGTGGACAGGTGAATATTAACATTTCATGTATAATAAATCAATAGATTATCCCACCAGGTTAATAGTATCTATCATGCTAATGTGAAGGTGTCCAGGAGCGATATTAACATACAGAAAATTTAAAAGAGTGGAGTTATGCTTTTTAGCTCTGATCTTGAGTGTTATTGACTGGGAAGGAAAATTGGAGCAAAAACAATTTCTTGGAACTTAATATAACCAACCACATTTTAATCATATCTGACTATGGAACAGTCAGAAAAATATAGTATTTTAAACAGCAAAATATTTAAAGTCACATTTTGGTTACTGCATTTTGTTATTTTGAGGTTATTATTTTGTATCTGACAAGTCTTTTGAAGTATTGCATTTATGTGTACATTCCTGAAAATATGACGCTGCCTTTTAAAAAATAATTGATAATTAATTCTAATTTCAGATTGAACTTAAGATTTACAGGTAGACTGTATGTTGTAATTTTTCCAAATACAGAAAAAACTTTGGGCAAACATAGAGAACAAATCACATTAAGCTATTTCCAAGTAAATTGATCCTATAAATATAATTTTCTATGTTTTAATGCGCTCCCTTATACCCCAAAAACATTAGTTTTCCCTTACTTCACTGTGAAGAGTATTTCAAAACACTTAGTCAAATATATTCCAGTATAGCTAACTTTGTAGAGGTAGTAGCCTTTTGGGGAATCTGGTTTCTCCTCATTCCACTGTCACTGATGGTAAAATATTGCAACACTCTAATATGGTCTTGCAAGTAATCTTATGTACATTTTAAATTATCCTGTAACATAATTCTTTTCTTTTCATATAAGTTACACTAATGCATATGTATATTTTTTCACTTACATTTATATTCTATTTGTTAAACTAAGTATTTTACAGAAACACTGCAGCCAACATTTATTGTTTTATTCCTTACTAAATCCTCACCTAATTCCTAAGGGGGAGAAAAGAATTTGAAGGGATAGAACATTGATGCATTGGTGCAGTCATGATAACAATAAAATAAATCCCAGGAGACTTGAACCCTAACCCTTTTGTGAGTCATCAAAATGTTCCAGTTAGGTTAATTATGATAATGTACCACAAATAATTATAGAATCGGAGAGTAAGGACTTTTTCCCTCACTCTGGAAACCACATGAACTATTATCTGTCAAAAAATCTAATTATAAGCCTGACAATAATTGGACTAGATGGCCAGATGACAGTCTTTCACAAACTTAAATTTGTCTCTGTATGTCACGATGTCTAATTTTAGTCTATGCTCTGCCCTTACCTCTGTAACATTAACCAGGCAGGTATCAGCATGCTAACATGTTAAAATTATAAGTTTGCAACCAAATGCATTTCCTAAGCATATTTAATGACTGCTTTCATAATAATTCATGGTGAAGACAGCCTGGAGAATGGATAATAGAAGGAAATGAAAGTTAATCGTCTTGAGTCATAGCTAATCTTTGTTCTTCCCCTATTAGCTCCAATTCACTTTTCTTCTATGGACCACACTCTTCTCATCAGAAAATGTTAAATAGTGTCATCATTTCAGCAAATTTTCATTCTAATAATAGCATCCATATACTTCATACCTTGTCAGTATAATGGTACCGTTCACTTTAAAACTATCTTTAACTGCTACTCTTTTGGTGTATTTAAGACATCTCTTATTAAAAGGTGTGTTGTAATTAAGTCCTAGAATATTTATTTTAAGTTGGAAAATATAATAAAAATAAATTCAAGTGTAATTTGAAAATTAATATCTTGGTGAAGGGATATAAACCCTATAAAATGAGAACAGACACATGCTAAGTTCCTATACAGAGATTTAGAATAAAGGGGCACCAGTTCTCCACTAATATTTTCTTTAACTTTTCTTCAGTTTTTCTATTACCTTTTAAAAACATAAAATGATTCCAGGAGATGAAAAGAAAAGAACACACAAAGAAAATATACTTGTTTGAAAATTAAGTGGGGTTGAAATGTTATTTCAATCACTTTATTTCTTGTGTCATATATAAGTAAACACAAAAGAAATATAGCTATTAAACACTGAATATTATTAAATAAACTTCACATTATAAACTTCACAAAATAAATATTAATAATTATTATTAAGTTCACTCCTACTAGTAAAATGAAGTTATAGCAATACATATGAAACACCCATCATATATATATCTGGAATATAGCAATAAAGTTCATTATTTTAGAAATCTGGCAAATCTGTAATTTCTAATTATTGCAATTATAATTTATTACACAGAAGCAGGCCTATTTTAAATTCTCCCAATTATTCAAAGTAATCTTGTGCACTAAGGAATAATGACTTAGCATTTCATTTAATGTCACTTACTTTCCAGTACAAATGTCAAGAACTGTTTATATTTATTTTTTACAGATCAGTGAACCAGGGGACTGAAAGTTTAGTAATATATTTTTGTTTCTATTTAATAAGTTGTTCCTCACACTGTAAGGGAATAAATAATAAATAAATAAAACACACAAGGATAGCAGCAGGTATACTGATGTGAAGTTACTAAAAATACTTTGTTAACTAACTTTTTGGTTTCATGACATCAAACAAAATAAGAGTGCCTTGTGTTATATCATTTATTTCTGGCAAAAAAGTATTAGGAAACAGTAACAAATTCAGAGCAGTTCCGAATAAATGAATTCTCACCAAAAAGACAGAAGCAAGTTAATTGCCTCAATTTTGCAGTTTACCTTTATTTGTTTGAAAACTTGATTAATGTTGAGTCAGGAAGTTAAACAATTGTACATTCTTGGGAGGAAGCCAAATTTAATCTTAGATAAGAATAGATTGAAGTAGTTTATGCCTGGTAGGGGCAAAACTGAATTTGTTTAATGGAAAGGAGGAATGCAGTTTCCTGTCAATGATAAGGTTTATTTCAACATGTCAATAGGGTTGTATATTTATAGTCCCATTTTTCAGATAAGGAAAAACAGTAAGGAATTTTAAGTAACTTGCCTAAGGTTATATTATATACAAAGGATCTGTAGAAAGATCAACACTGGACACATCAGGGCTATCACTTACGATGGGGAAGACTGTGTAACTGCACTGTGAATAGCTCTCCTTGAGGTTGTGCCCTGGAGGAGCTCTGAAAATAGCACCCAGAGAGGACATAGCAAACAAAAGATGCTCTGCAACAGCAGGAGGCAACTGGAGTTGTCCTGGAATAATGATCCTCTATCTGACGTTATGCTACTAATTGTATTTTGGCTTATTTTCCTTCTTTAGCTGTTCTGCTCTATCTGACAAATCAAGTTTGATTTCACCAATTTCCTGTATCACTGAGGTAGTGCTGAAAATATGTCATTAAGTGCTGGTTAATTTAATCTATTGGTCATCAAGCTATTGACTGGATGAATAATTGATG
The DNA here is from genome assembly GCF_028021215.1 of Eschrichtius robustus. Taxonomy (NCBI): domain Eukaryota; kingdom Metazoa; phylum Chordata; class Mammalia; order Artiodactyla; family Eschrichtiidae; genus Eschrichtius; species Eschrichtius robustus. Next base: position 46,452,637 of record NC_090829.1, read on the forward strand.
GATATATATGTTATATGGATATTTCAACAACTCCTATTATAGGATATTGGATATAATGCACATATGGAACTGTCTGCTATTTGGATATGGGTTTAATTCATTTTTAGAGATGGGATTGAGGGAAAAGCAGAAGCAAGCAAAGTACATATAGGTGGAAATTCCAACTAGCAAAGGCATAAATACATTGTGGCTTCTACTTTATGAGGACTCTCAAAGACTGCAACTAAAGACACTAAATTTGAATACCATTTAGTGCTTTCACAGAATAATGTTTTCTTTATTTTTGCAAGAAGTCAAATTAAAAAGGTTTTTTTTCTAATATATCTTGGAAATTGAAAAGATCTTTTAAAGTAACTGAAAAAAATGAATTTCATGGAACTGAATGAGAAATGTAAGGTTAAGATTCTCTTAAAATACAAATGGGAGAGAGGTTGGGTTTTCATCTTCATCCATGATGGAGTGACTGAAACTGGATTAACTCTCCTACCAAAAACAATTATATACTACACCAAAACCAAACAAACCAAAACAAAAAGACAATGAGTTTCAGGAACTGGATAACAGGCAGCATAAGTCTATGATGTTTGAGAGAAGGGGAAGTTCAAGGTGAGTTCACATTTACTGTGGTTACTCACATAAGGATAAATTATTGTCCAAGATGCAGGGAGCTTGAGACTAAGCAGAGTACAGTAGGTTCACTGAGGTTAAAAGACAGAAATAAGAGTTCTAGGATACAGAAGAAACTAGAATCTGTGAGACAAGTCTCCCTGCAGATCTTTGGGTGAGTCTTGGGTTAAATATGTACAAGATGAGAGTATGAGAGGCTAAACAGAGAGAAGATGCTGCAGGGCTGAGAGCAGAAAAGAGATGGGAAAACTGGAAAGTGAATAACTATTATAATGTTGTCAACACTTTTGTTTTCATCTCATTAATACTCAGTCCAGCTGAGTGGAAAGTTATAACTTGGGAATGAAGAGACTCAGTCTATCCCCATCCTAATAGACACTTAAACCAAGTAACTGTAATATCCTCAGTGACAACGGACATTGGAGTTTAAGTCCTGCCAAGTTAGAGGGTTTATAAAATATCTTGGGCCTTTCATGGATTCACTCTAACAAAATATAAAACCAAGCCTATACACATTTGAGAAAAATTCAAGTCTATACACATCCCTTAATTGAACTGCCTAGTAAAATTAAAAACAAACAAACAAACATTATTCCATGGAAACATACATTCTTCAGAAGAGCCTAAAATAATATAGAATTTCTACTCATATCATCCACAAAGTCTAGTACAAATTTGAAAATTTCGAGACATGCAAAGAAATAGGAAAACAGAAAATGAACCCGTGAAACAGATATTGGATGAGCAAACAAAACCTTAAGGCAGCTATTTTAAGTATGTTCAAGAACTTAAAGAATAATATCTTTAAATAGAAAACAGGGAGGAACTCAGAAAAATAATGAAACTACTGAAAAAAATTAGATCTGAACACTAATAAGTGAAATAAAAAAATCATTGGGTAAGTTCAACCACAGATTGAAGAGGATAGAAGAGTCATTGAGCTTGCAGAGAAACTAATTTAAAAATGTACCTAATTTGAAAAACAGAAGCAAAACTGAAGAAAAAGGAAGAATAGAAACGAAACTGAGTTATTTGTAGTGAGGTGGATGGACCTAGAGTCTGTCATACAGAGTGAAGTAAGTCAGAAAGAGAAAAACAAATACCGTATGCTAATGCATATATACGGAATCTAAAAACACGGTACTGATGAACCTAGTGGCAGGGCAGGAATAAAGACACAGACATAGAGAACGGACTTGAGGACATGTAGGGGGACGGGGAAGCTGGGACGAAGTGAGAGAGTAGCATTGACATATATACACTACCAAATGCAAAATGGATAGCTAGTGGGAAGCTACTGCATAGCACAGGGAGATCAGCTCAATGTTTTGTGATGAACTTAAGAGATGGGATAGGGAGGATGGGAGGAAGGCTCAAGAGGGAGGGGATATGGGGATATATGTATGTATATGGCTGATTCACTTTGTTGTACAACAGAAACTAACACAGTATTGTGAAACAATTATACTCCAATAAAGATATATTAAAAATAAATAAATAAATAAAATAGAAAAAAAAATGTATCTAATTTGAAAAACAGAAGCAAAACTGAAGAAAAGGGAACAGAACCTTAGAGACCTGTGGAACAAAATTCAATAGTCTAGTGCATGTATATTTGGAGTTCTTGAAGGAGATAAGAGTGAGAATGGGGCAGAAGGAATATTTGATGGAATACTGACACAAAATTTCTCAAATGTGACATTGAAAATCACCAGGAAGAATCTTAGTAAACACCAGGCCAAAACAAAACAAAACTCCTAACCAAAGAAATCACACTTGGAAACATCATGAACAAACTATTGAAACCAAAGATAAACAGAAAACTTTGAAATCAACCAGAGGAAACATTTTTTTTTAAGTGTATACAGTGGACAATCATATGAATAAAGGCTCACTTTACATCGGAACTGAAGAGATAAGAAGAAAATGAAACACGTCTTTAAACTGATAAAAGAAAAAAAGATCAAACCAGAATTCTATCTTCTTAAAAAATATATCATTCAATTGAAGCAAAATAAAGGTATTTTCAGATTAAAAAAAGCTGAGGACATTTGTAACTAGCCAAACTGCCGATGAGAAATCCTGAAGGATGTTCTTCAGCACAAAGGGAAATGATGTCAGATGAGAAGTAGAATCCACAAGAAAGAGTAAAGAACACTGGAAATGGTGTATACATGAGTAAACATAATAGAATATTTTTTCTTTTCTTTTATGAATTTATATTAATATAACTAATCATTTAAAGAAAGTAAAATTTTATGAGGGACTTTATATTATACATTGTATAAACATATGACAACAATATAAAAAACATGGAGGACAATAAATGAAACTATACTGTTAGTTTCTTACATTTGTGAAGTAGTAAGAGTGAGATGGAAAATAGGAAGCATGAATTGTTTAGAAAGTGGGAAATGTCAATGGCAAAGTGTTAAATGGTTCAGTATTAACTCTAAGTAGATAGTTATAAGTTAAAGAAACAATTGTTAGCATTAAGACAAATACTGGGGAAAAAATTAAAGGCAAACTAAAATATCTGTTTAAAAATAAAATCAAATAAAACATTAAATTAATGCAGAAAAAAGCTGAAAAGGAGCAATAAGAAGGATGGATTAAAAATAGCAAGGTGGTACCAGAAAACTACTAGAGCTAATCAATGAATTTGGTGAAGTTGCAGGATATAAAATTAATGCACAGAAATCTCTTGCATTCCTATACACTAATGATGAAAAATCTGAAAGAGAAATTAAGGAAACACTCCCATTTACCATTGCAGCAAAAAGAATAAAATACCTAGGAATAAACCTACCTAAGGAGACAGAAGACCTGTATGCAGAAAATTATAAGGCACTGATGAAAGAAATCAAAGATGATACCAACAGATGGAGAGATATACCATGTTCTTGGATTGGAAGAATCACTATTGTGAAAATGACTATACTACCCAAAGCAATCTACAGATTCAATGCAATCCCTATCAAATTACCAATGGCATTTTTTACGGAACTAGAACAAAAAATCTTAAAATTTGTATGGAGACACAAAATATCCCGAATAGCCAAAGCAGTCTTGAGGGAAAAAAATGGAACTGGAGGAATCAGACTCCCTGACTTCAGACTATACTACAAAGCTACAGTAATCAAGGCAATATGGTACTGGCCCAAAAACAGAAACATAGATCAATAGAACAAGATAGAAAGCCCAGCGATAAACCCACGCACCTATGGTCAGCTAATCTATGACAAAGGAGGCAAGGATATACAGTGGAGAAAAGACAGCCTCTTCAATAAGTGGAGCTGGGAAAACTGGACAGCTACATGTAAAAGAATGAAATTGGAACACTCCCTAACACCATACACAAAAATAAACTTTTGACATAAATCACAGCAAGATCTTTTTTTGATCCACCTCCTAGAGTAATGGAAATAAAAACAAAAATAAACAAATGGGACCTAATGAAACTTCAAAGCTTTTGCACAGCAAAGGAAACCATAAACAAGATGAAAAGACAACCCTCAGAATGGTACAAAATATTTGCAAATGAATCAATGGACAAAGGATTAATCTCCAAAATATAGAAACAGCTCCTGAAGCTCAATATTAAAAAAAACAAACAACCCAATCCAAAAATGGGCAGAAGACCTAAACAGACATTTCTCCAAAGAAGACATACAGATGGCCAAGAAGCACGTGAAAAGCTGCTCAACATCACTAATTATTAGAGAAATGCAAATCACAGCTACAAAGAGGTGTCACCTCACACCAGTTAGAATGGGCATCAACAGAAAATCTACAAACAACAAATGCTGGAGAGGGTGTGGAGAAAAGGGAACCCTCTTGCACTTCTGCTGGGAATGTAAATTGATACAGCCATTATGGAGAACAGTATGGAGTTTCCTTAAAAATCTAAAAATAGAATTACCATATGATCCAGCAATCCCACTACTGGGCATATACCCAGAGAAAACCATAATTCAAAAAGACACAGGCACCCCAATGTTCATTGCAGCACTATTTACAATAGCCTGGTCATGGAAGCAACCTAAATGCCCAGCGACAGACGAATGGATAAAGAAGATGTGGTGCATATGTACAATGGAATATTACTCGGCCATAAAAAGGAACAAAATTGGGTCATTTGTTGAGACGTGGCTGGATCTAGAGACTGTCATACAGAGTGAAGTAAGTCAGAAAGAGAAAAACAAATATCATATATTAACGCTTATATGTGGAACCTAGAAAAATGGTACAGATGAACTGGTTTGCAGGGCAGAAATTGAGACACAGATGTAGAGAACAAACGTATGGACACCAAGGGGGGAAAGCAGCGGGGAGGTGGGGATGGTGGTGTGGTGAATTGGGCAATTGGGATTGACATGTATACACTGATGTGTATAAAATTGATGACTAATAAGAACCTGCTGTATAGAAAAATAAATAAAATTCAAAAATTCAAAAAAAAAGAGAAGAAAATCATAGCAAGGTGGTAGATTTAAACAAAAACATATTGACAATTACATTAACTATCAAATGGATTAATCACACCAACTGTAAGAAAGGGTTGTTTTTTTTTTTTTTTTAAATAGGTGGGTTGAAGTAAACGGATGGAACAAAATATGTTATGTAAATGTAAGCATGGGAAACTTGATGTATCTATCTTAATATTAGGCAAAGTCAACTTCAGGACAGAGACATTTCATAAAGATAAAACGGTCAATTAATCAGGACTACATAATCCTAAATGTACATGGAATTTATAGTATAGATTTAAAATATTAAAAGGAAAATTAGCAGAACTAAATGGAGAAATAAAAAATACCACAGTTATAGTCCAAGATGTTAATACCCTTCTCTCAGTATTTAAAACAAGTAGGCAAAAAATATTAGTAAGACTATTAGAAGACCTGAGCAACCATGAACTAATTAATCTACAGAACACACCATACCAAATAATTGAAGAACACGCATTCTTTTCAAGAGCACATAAGATAATCACCCATAAGGATCATATGCTGGGTCATAAAATAATTCTCAATACATTTCAAAGGGAAAAATCTTACAAAGTATAGTCTCTTACTAGAACTGAATTAAATTAGAAATCCACAACAAGATATCTAGAAATTACCCAAATAGCTGGAAGTTAAACAATAGACTACTAAACAACCCACTGGCAAAATAAAATATCACAAAGAAAAATTCAAAATTATTTTGAACTTAATCCTAATGAGAAATACAATATATACTAAACGTATTATTTAAGAAGTAATATTCATTAAAACATTTTATGAACCATGAACTGGAAAACTCATTTTCCTGGATGATTATTACAGCGCTCAGTTCTACTTTTTTACTTTCTTGATGTGTCATTTTGGGGTTATATGGAAGTAAAATCCTGCAGTTTCCCAGTCTTGGCATTACTGACCTTTGGAATGAATAATTCGCTGTTGTGGGGGGCTGTCGTGTGCATTTTAAGATGTTTAGCAGCACTCCCAGCCTCTACCTTGCTAGTAGCACCCCAACTCCAGACATTGTTAAATGTCCCCGGTATGGGGAGTAGAGGGGAGCCAAGGGGGAGAATCTCCCTGGGATGAGAACATCAAACATCATGTTTGTGGTCAAATAAATATGGGTGGATTTCCAAACCTAACGCTTAAATCAACTTTGTTTCCATGGAGTTTAATCATTCTAAACTTCTGTATATATTCATAGGTATACTTTGAAAACAGATAGTGCACACCAGGAGATTAAAATTATGTTTGCCATCAAGTCAAATCTCAACACATATGACATGTTATTATCTATTCAACTGTGCAAACGTGGACTCTAAAGAAACTCACCGACCGAAATGACATCTTGTTATGGCTGAACTTCTTAAAAAAGTTTAATTTTTATGGTTTACAATCTTGTTTATATGAATTTATCATTATAATTAAAAAGTGTCAACCTTTATTTATTTCCCATTAAAATATGCTAATCATAGAAGGAGATTAGGATTAAACAATCTATTATTCTATTAATTGTCAAATAGTCTCTTCTTTGACCTGTTGCTATCTGTGTACCATAAATATGACCTTTACCACATCTGGTTCTCAGTGTTCCCAATTGTGAAATAAGAAAATATAAATTTCTTGATGATTTAAACATGCAAAGTATGAAGTCCTTTAAAAATTTACAGGCATCAATAATTTGAAGAAATATTGATATTTCCCTTAAGTTCCCTTAATATTCCCCTTCAGTTATGTATAATCTTTAGAATTGCCAGAAAGAATTAAAAAACGTATTCAGATGATTTAATATGGATAGAGCCTTGAGGGAGAGAACAGAATGAAATATACGCAATTCTAATGCAGCTCTAGAAATAAGATGATCCTTCTTAAGCAGAAATTTAGACTGATGTTGAGAAGGTGTAAGGTATTGCACAGCTACAGATAATATAATAACAGATAATATGATAGCCTACATATCTTGAAAAAAATTTTTTTACCCATACTAGCTTTTACCTGCTTTCATTGAATTATTAACCAAATATTTGTTAAGTGTGACATATACTAATATCAGTACTTTAATGAGTATCCAATAAAACCACACGTTCTCTTTCAAGAAGCTAGTTCTTAGTCTAGTTTAGGAGGCTCAGAATACAATAAAAGATAGGATTTAGACACGTGACAGTCAATGGCTTCTGTGAGAGTGAAAAAGGGGTCTGAGGGAATTACAACTCTAGGAATTAAATACACATTGTATGAAACGTGTAGTCAGTCAAAACCTTAACAAAATAGTAGGACTTGTGTCATTAAAAAGGAGAGAGGTAAATGTTCTAAGCAGGGCACATAGCAAGAACAAGGCTCTAAGGCGTAGTTAAGCTTGAAATCTTTGGTATTCATGAGATAACTTGTCTACCAAGCAACAAGGTGTTGGGGAGTACGGGTTGCAGCAAGATTATAGAAGCCTCTTAATGCCAGATGGAAGAGTTTTAGCTTTATACACAGTAAATAAGTATCAAAATTTTTGAGATGAATTATATCATACAAGTACTTTGTAGAAAGATACACACAGTAACATGGAGTACAATGAATTCCAAATGGAGGATGGAAAAGAAAACCAGAAAGCAAAATCATTCTCAACATTCTTTTCAATCGTAAAACACAGGATGACAAATTGGATTAATGCATCAATCGGTTTGTGAGTTTCTGTAAGCACTTTTCAAAAAAAGAGATGCCCAAATTTCTATTCTTTTATTATTCTCATTGATACAAATTATTCCAATGTATAAAATTCAATTTGGGGTTACAAACAGTAAAAAAAAAAAAAAAAAACACCTTATTTTTTTATACACACAAAATATTTAAAAAATAGAATATATATTAAAAGAGATTATTTTCCTCTGACTATTGAAGACATTCTATCACAATATTTATAATAGATGAGGGAAAATATGTTCTTTTGTAACATCTCTGATTATGTAATGTAACGTCATCCATATGACTACTCAAGTGTAAAACAGCTTAGCTGAACAAGATGACCCTTGTAGCTCTCGTTCAACACAGGTTACCTGAAAGCTCTGAACAAACATATTAGGGAATAAAAAACGTTGATAAAATGGCAAATTCTGTATTTTGAGTGATCTGAGGGCCAACCCTATCACCACCTTGCCCTTTGATTTTCTTGAGCAGGGATGTATTTCTTTGTGTATCAGATAACAATGTACTACTGCTTAAGAGCATGAGAAAAAGAGAGAGACTCCTAATCTCTCTTAAACCTGTGAACACTATAAACTTTCAGGCTTAATAACATGTCACAGTAATTTTAGTTCTCGAGGTAAACATCTATTTCCGTACAAACTTTGGTGAACATTGTTCAAGTACTTTGCAGTACTTTGGAAATGAAATCAGAAAATATTTTTCATAAAATTTCTTTGATTATTTCTTTTAAGCACTCTGATGCAAGGAACTGAAATGCAGTACATAATAAAAAACAAAACCAGCTTAAGGTATGAAGAGAATAAATAATCAAAATGTTTCTGTACCTTTAATGAAGTCTACACTGGAGACCAAGCAAAGTTAAGCAAAACAAAACAAAGCCAAACAAGAACAACTACAAAAATTGGCACTTACCCATATTTTGCAAAATTTGCCCAGCGTTTCATAATGGATCTACTCAAAATTTCCTCAGCTTTTGTGTAATTAACTCTTCTTTCCAGAGGCAAACCGAAGACAAATTCAATCTCATAACCATGCATCACTCCCATCCATTCTGGCCAAGGGAGTTTGGAGGATCGGTGTTCAAAATAGTAGAAAAAGGCATTGTTTCCCATATCTGAGAACTTTTTGGTGAACTCCAAGGCAGGGCATATGATATTATAATCCCCAACAACATCATCCAAGGCCTCACGGTAGTTTTCAGCTCTCTGATCATCTAACCAGTCCATGTAGTGGAAGAGGATCGATTCCTTTCCAAATTCACTCAATCCCGGAAAAAATACTTTTAAACCTTCTTGAAATTCTTTTCTAGTTATAATACTATTGTTATCTTTGCTGAAACCAGGAGCACCGTATACTAAAAATGCTGTCCCTTCATCTTTGTTAACACCCACCAAGATCTGGGTTTTTTTGAACTGTCCAAGTTGGAGTAGTGTGTCTGGCATGTCAGTGAGAAAATCACCATCCACAGTTGGACCAAAGTTTACTGACAAGAGCGTACCATAAGGGACAACAAATACTTCATTCAGAAGAATTTCCTGGGGCTCTTTATTTCGAAGACATTTGATTATCTCAGTCTCATTGTCTCTAGAGCAACCAATAAATTTAGCTAAAGTCAATGTTCTGTTCCTAGCTTCATAAAGAGATGTCACTACCCAAGGGGAATTAGAGGATCCACTTTGCAGAATGGCTCTGGTAAACAATGGGTGGCTTCTAGGAGAAAGTAAATGAAGGCTAACTGAAGCCGCTCCTGCACTTTCTCCAAAGAGAGTTACACTCTTAGGATTTCCACCAAAGGCTGCTATATTTTTTTGGACCCACTGAAGGGCCAACTGTTGATCAAATAAGCCCGTGTTTCCTGGTGCCTCAGGATTTCCCGGTAAAGCTAAGAATCCTAGGGCACCCACCCTATAGTTCATTGAAACCACAATAACTCTTTCAGTCCGTGCCAGAAACTTGCCATCATAAACATGCAAAGATGATGTCCCAGTTTGAAAACCGCCACCATAGATCCACACCATGACAGTAGCATTTTTTGGTTTAGGTGCTGGAATCCACACATTCAGATATAAACAGTCTTCACTGAGGTCAGTGTTCGGGTTCCACATCTCTGATCCAAGGAAGCCTGGGAAACTTTGATCTGTGTTCTGATAGCAAGAATTTGCATATTTTGTGGCATTCCAAACATTGGGCCACTTGGTCAAGGACTGTGGCTTTTTGAATCGAAGTCTACCAAGAGGTGGTTGTGCATAGGGGATTCCAAGAAAGGCTGTTACTGTGCCCCCAAGAACTGGCAAGTTCATCCCTCTGACTTTTCCATTCTTGGTGGTAATTGTGACGTCTTCTTCAGTGTGTGACTTCCCAAAGAGCACCCAGAGCAGAAGAAACCGCAAGACAAATCTGATGTATATGATTGTACCCTTGCTCTGCATATTGGTTTCTGCAAGAGAGATAAGTGGGAAGTTTTAACAGCCTCATGCATCTAGTATTATATTTTATTGATGATAATTAACTAAAATTTAGTAGTTCTTATCAATCCTATAAATTATGAAAACTAATAAATCTGTTACTGCTATAAAGACACGTAAAAAAACATAGAAAATGGTTGGAGATATTTCAGTTTTCAATTTAGAAATAAATGAGTGAAATGGAAAAGGAGAAATTATTTCAATTTGGAAAGATTCGTTTTCAAACCTCTGTAAGAAAGATGTAGTTTTTTAAGGAGGAAATTTGTCCAAGGCATTAGTAGATATATATATACTTCTTTACCATACACAGCACCACCAAAGGTGGCATTAAGTGGTAGTCTACTTAATGATAGATATAATAGATTAAATTTCTACCATAGTTAGAAGAGGAAATACAAGCTTATATAGTCTCTGAAATATATACAGTTCTAATCATGGCTGGCTGGCTCTTGACAGTAGGTTAAGAACCTTTAAGGATCCTCAGACTTCTATTACTGCCTTTTTCTGTTTCCATGGTCCCTTCTGTGGTCTTTTTTGCCTAGTGGTTTCTTCCTCTATATAATTGTAGCCTATGGTCAGAAGAGAATTTGGACAAGCAATTCACAGAATGTGAAGTAACAAAAAAATACCATAGTTGCCATTTTTCCTACAAATTGTGAAAACTAACAAATCTGCTACCACTATAAAGGCCTACGGGAAAAACTGGAAAAGGAAAACTGGATATACACCAATTCCTCTGAAACTGAATAACCACGAAGGGCTTTTCTACCTGAATTATATTGTCAATGGAGATAACATTAGATGTGGGAGAAGAAACTGACTTAGAAGAAATTTTACACGCAGGGATTACTCAACGCATGTCTGTTAATTTGTTAATTGATTAAAGCATGTGCAACTAGGGAGGTTAAATGTGCTAGCATGGTCAGATTTACTTGTATTTTGATAGTGGACGCGATGAGTGAAATAAGAGGATTAAAACTGAGAAATTACTGGGAAAAGTGGGGGAAGCAAAAGTAATCTTTGAGACCTATAAAATCATAACTATTTGGCATTTTATTAAATAATATTTATTAATGATATGAAGAGAACATTTGGGGAAATCAAATTTTCATTAAAAATTCATAATGCATACTTGAGTTTCTTTTAAATAAAAAAAAATTTAAATCAGATTCTGAAACTCCAAGTGGCAAAGAGGGACAGAAAAATGTAATGCAGATATCATTTGAAAGAACTAACATCTTTATATAACTGAAAGAAAAAAGAAAATCTGATTAAAACTGTCGAATACAAACACTGATTCTCATCCACATAACAATAGCAAAGGTCCATACATGTACAAGATATTTTTATTATGTTTTGATAGTGTAATAATAAGTCCAACCTATGTGTCCAAGAAGCTAATCCTGTGAGCATTGAGAATTTGTATTAGTCTTTTTATTCTACTTTTTAAATTAAATTGTCTTAGAGGCAGAGATTAAGGCACTATCTATGGTGATAACTGTCTCAGATCTACGATCCTCACAGTTAATCAGCCTCATTCACCACTGCTCATAGGACAGCTAGTGATCAACAAGTATTTTTTGATCCCCTAAAATATCTGAATAATCTAGTCCATTGTGTACATTATTTTGTTCAGTGTCTAGTATTTATAGATATATCTCCATCTATACCTCTATCTCTGCCTCTATTTCTGCCTCTATCTTTGTCTATGTTTATGGCTAGGTCTATATCTATATATTTATATCTAATTCTACTGATGTCCATATGTTTATGCATATATATACATATATATTTATACATAATGATTGTTATAAGGTTTAAAAAAATCAAACCATGAGATTAATTTTTATGCTCTCAATTTTTCTTTTTTTTTAATAAATTTATTTATTTATTTTTGGCTGCATTGGGTCTTTGTTGCGGGCTTTCTCTAGTTACGGCGAGGAGGGGCCACTCTTCGCTGTGGTGCGCGGGCCTCTCATTGTGGTGGCCTCTCTTGTTGCGGAGCACGGGCTCTAGGCACGTGGGCTTCAGTAGTTGTGGTGCACGGGCTTAGTTGCTCCACGGCATGTGGGGTCTTCCCGGACCAGGGCTTGAACTTGTGTCCCCTGCATTGGCAGGTGGACTCTTAACCACTGTGCCACCAGGGAAGTCCCTATGCTCTCAATTTTGATACAACTGAATTTGTGCTAATACCAATAAAATATATTATTGAAGTATATAATATTTTAACACTATGTATATACTATTATAAAATTTAGCTATTATTATAATCATAACAAAAATGCAATTTATCTTCTAAAAATAATAAGTAAATAAAATGTCATAATAATATAAAGTTTCCTGTAAAGTTGACACTTACTAATAAAATTTTATATTTCTGAGAGTTAGGATTTTTAGAGACACTGCTACCACATACCACAGTTGTGTGTTTTTTTTTCTTCCTTCTGATAATTCCTAAGACATTTCTTCTAAATAAATGGAGGAGGGCATTTGGAAGAAAGCAAAGTGCTGTGATAGATTTTTTTTCATTTTTAAAAACTTGCTTTAGAAAGGAAAAGGAATTAAGATACAAAGCTGGTTTATTCTAAGCTGCATTTCAACAGATAAATTGCAGCCTCTTTGGTTGGACTCATTCCTGCCTTTGGTCTAGCTCAACCAATGTATTCTGAGTCTAATAAAAACAATCATTTTTTTTTTTTGGTTTTATATAAATCTTATTTTGTCTTTTAAACCATAAAACAAATCCTAATAATTTTTGCTTTCTGACATTTTTCAAACTTTCATTCTATTGTTTATTAATTTTATTGCACAGCAAATATAAAATTAATACCAAAATTTTGGTTCTGTATGTAATTAATAAATATAATAATTTTCATTGCACGTGTTATGAAAGGCTTCTATAACATCTAAAAGGTTGTACTATCATCCCCATGTCATTTAGTTTGATTTATACTACTACTTCTTGTATGTTTTTATTTATATTTTGTGCTGAGTAGAACTTAATGTTATATAATATGATTTATATGAGTAATAACTTGCTTTTTCAACAATGATATCTGTGAGTCATCACCTTGGTATTAGTAATACAAGTACTTACACCTTGTAATTGTAAATAATGTAATTAGTAACATTCAAAAAATCATTGTAAGCCTGTGTTTATTGCAAGAATGGCAATATAATTCCAATTCACTTTCATGGTACCTGTTGTAGTGTATTATATACCATATTATTAAATCTAGGTTTTAATAGGAAAATATGCTTATGTTCACATACTCATTGTTAGCATAGGCTAGTTTTTTTGTTTTTTATATTTAGCTGCAGTACTTTATTTAAGTAAGCATTATTTTGTTCTTTTCATAACCTGGTATTCTCTAGTCTCACATGTTGCACTGTGGTTTTACCATTAAGAGATGTTTATGTTTTTAATATATGCTATCACATGATTAAACAATCAAAAGAGAGACAAATACAGGAGACTAAGAAATGTTATTACTCTATATCTCTAAGTCTTTACTAATAATTAAAATATTCAATAAAATTTCGTTTATTTCCTCCTATACTTTCTGGTGCAAATTGACTACTGGCACATTAAATAATTTAAACTCTGAGAACACGTAACATGTTTATCATAAAGAACGGGGTAAAGTTTTATACCAAGGACAACTAAATATCTGAATTTAGATCAATTAACTTATTGTAATAATCTTTAATATTTGATTAAAAGACGGAGGTTTTGTTTGGAATTGCAAAAGAGAATGGATGGGAGTGGGAAGAGAGAAAAACCTGAAAGACAATTAATGCTATAGTGTTCCAAGTTTATCAAATGCTCCAGAATATCAAAATCTACTGGCAATTTTGGGAAAATATTCTAAACTTAAAAAAATTTTTTTTAATTAAAAGAAGGTAAAAAAAATTTCCTTTTTGCATTCTTAATTCAATTTTGAAAGTGTAGAAATTCTCTGACTGATTTTTAAAATATATAAGGTTATGCTATAAGATATGGATGCAATCAAATTATTGATATAAAGAGCTATTTATTTGCCATATATTTGCCATAATTGGATATCAACCAAATTTTCAAAATAATTGGCCAGTCAAGGACTTCTTAAAGGATGGTCATGCAAAAATTGATAATAGTTTTCTCTGAATGTAATTTTCCTGTCTTTTAAAAAGTTTTATTAGAATATATATTTCTGTATAAAAATAGACTGTTAAAATGGTGGGGAAAGAGCCATCTAGAAAATATGATCTAGAACAAGTGCCACTAAAATGTATTTAGTTCAATTAAAACAACTGAGCCTTTATACCAAACCTAAAGAGCTTGTATTGTTGTAGGCTAAGTGAAGTGGGGAACTGAGGAAGTCTGTTTATAAATAGACTATACCACTGTCTTTCAGGGACCCTTCAGATACCCAATAGGCACTAAAAGGATGTGTATACATAGAAGACACTATATTAGGTATGAGAAACAGATCTGTAACTGTCCTCAGTCAGGAAGAACATCCACAAACTTCTCATTGTGTGAACAATTTGAACATTTAATATTAGAGAGATATCTTGGGTCTCCTTTGAAAGTTCAATCTGTTCTTAGGTTGACATCTATCCAATTATAATTCTCCAACGTTTGAAACAGTTTAGTTTTGACAAGAATTAGCAGATTTTGGCATGAAAGCGTTAAAATGAAGACAGCAGACAATTTTAGTATATATTATTAATTGTTACCAAGAAATAAATCAAAGCACAAACTAAATTTGTAACTAAGATATCATTTGCTAAGATATTATTAGCTTATTATATTATTAGCTTATATATTATTATTATTATATTATATTATATAATTAGCTTCTATTCTAAAAACTGAAATGTGGGGTAGATCCCAAATATTTTCTTACAATTAAAGAAGCAGGACATTAAAAACAAACAACAACAGGTTTAGGAGAATAAAACAGAACTTCGCAAATCCAATTAGAAATTTAGTTTGCTTCCAAAAGGTCACGTTATTTCAAATACACTGAGAATTCTAAAGATGTCATTTAAAGTAAAAGTCACTCTTTAAAAGCTCATGCTTATCCTTAAACAAAGTAACTATTTATATAAGTGAAATGTAATATTTATCATAGATATGAGATAGCTCATATTATGGAAGCATTACACAGCTTAGTGACAGTAACTCCTAATTGAGTTTATTATCATTCAATATCTTCATAAAAATTTGGAAGAGATAACTTTATTTTTTTTTAATTACAAATAAAAATCATAAATAATGAAATAATTTTGCTCACATTTCAGTTTACTTTTAATCATTCATATATTTTATACTCAATGCTTAATTCTCTGGTTAAACAAGAACTGGTATCAAAATAAAGGTAGATTACAAAATCATAGGATGAGCAGAAAGTCAATATTTGCTTATTATTTCCATAATAATAAAATAATAGCAAATGTAAAATATTTTGCTATAAACACACATATTAAAAGAAAAAGAACAAACAGGGAAAATGGGACAAAAGTTTGTAAATCAAATCAGGAAATAGATTTTTCCTTTTAGAGAAAAGAAACTTAGACTTTTTCTTTGCCAATTGATATTGTTAAAGTTTCAGATGACAAAATGTTAAGTACCCTGTAGAGCCAGACAATAACTATTCATTTCAAACCACTTTAAAAAAAGAAAAAACTAGAGAGTAAGACTGGTCAAAAAACACTTTTGTTACTCTTTTAAGGAGAAATTCACTAAACCGTGCATTTAAGGGTAAAACACAGCATAAAGTGTTTTCCCTTAGAGGGTGCATTAGGAACATATATTACAGTGATTCCACAAGTGCTACGGTCCTTTATACAAAGTTGAATAAATTCATTATTTCCTTAGCAGTTAAATGGCCGCAGTCTGCGTTCCCTGAATAATCGGAAGATTTGATGTATGTGGCTGCTCCCTTACTTCATCTGTCCCATTTGCAGTGACTGTCTCCCACAGAGCACCAAAGGGGCACAGCAAACACGTGAAGGGCTCACGTTCCTCCCACAGAATGAGCTTCACAGTAACTTGCATCTCTAACAGGAAGATGTAAATTCAGAGCAACTTACCCGACTCACTGCAATGAAGATGATAAAGTTTGCAAGGAATGGAAATCATATAATACCTCAGGGAAATGCAGTAAGCAGCTTCTGCTCCAGCCTGCAAATTGGACTGCACTGACATTACAATCAACTGTTACTGACAAAGCTCGCGAGAGTTGGCAGCTGCAACTTGATCTAGAGGCAGCCAATCTTTACTTTCTGACATCTGTTCAGAGGCTAATTGTATGAATGCAATAGTGATTCATTTACAGAAGTATTACCGGCGTCATGCTTTACGATTGCAGGCGCTCA
Source organism: Eschrichtius robustus (assembly GCF_028021215.1). Classification (NCBI taxonomy): domain Eukaryota; kingdom Metazoa; phylum Chordata; class Mammalia; order Artiodactyla; family Eschrichtiidae; genus Eschrichtius; species Eschrichtius robustus. The sequence goes on from NC_090829.1 coordinate 46,469,294, forward strand.
TCTAACAGTGAAGAAAAAAAAGACACAGAGCTTCATTAACAGACGCTGAAATTGAACAGCAAATACACAGGTTATTTTTGTTTGTTTACTTAAACACTACCAGAACTTTTAAGGTTTTTTTTCTCCTGTAAGGAATATACATTTTTCTTATGCTTGTTTTGATTTAAAGATATACATGTTGCTTTAAAGAAATGCTGTTATTGAAATCTTTGTACCTTCAATCCGTGGCAGTCATGGAGCTATAAAGGAGCGTAAAAGATTAAATAGGAAACGAATTACTCTGTAGATAAAGCTATGAAAATCAAAAGACTAGTTATATACACACACACACACACAAAAAGGCTAGTTATATGAATGAATGAATGTCTCTGATATGTATGTCCTTCCAGCTCCCACACCCCAACACTCATTTAAGTCATACAGATCTCAGCGTTGGTAATTTCCTAATCGGCGACCCTGCAAGCAGTCAAGTGTAATGAGAAGCCACAGATTTTCTGGTTGAGACAAGGAAAATAAAATACAATGAACAATCAGCACTAAACTTTATAGAAAAACACATTTGTCAGCTGAAAGGATGTATTTATGTCTTTCAACCTTATCTTCTTTGACTTAGATATTTGGGAAAATGAAAAGACAAAATACAAAAAAAAAAACTTCTTATAAACTGCTTAATGCCTGACTTCTCAATGCAGTTATATTCTTTATCTCCCTCAAATGATCACTTTCACTTTTAAATCTCTCATCTTGGGGCTTACTATGGACTAATCAGTAGGCATGTGATTGTGGATAAGCCCATTTTTTATTTTTAAAACATGGTGTTTAAAATTTCAAACATGCAAAGGTAAGAACTGTCATTTGTTATTAACACTACTCTGTGCCAGTCATTGTAATTGACAGTTTACATAAATTATTTTATTTTACTCCAACAAAATATATGAATTAATATGAATTCCAGTGTATGAATTAAATATTATTAATCACATTTTCAGATGAGGACACTAAGGCTTTTAAAGATCAGAAACTTGGCTATATATATCCTACCACTAGTAAGAGTTGGAATCAGAATTTTAACCTAGATTTGTCTGATGTCATTCCATGTCAACTGTTTCCAAGATAATGACCACTTTGGTCTTTTAAAATTATCTTTTCTGGGAAAATTTCTGCTTAGGAGGTATTTATTAGACAATGAAGTTCAGAATCACAATGATTTATATTGTATTTAGAATATAGTTTATGTAATGACAACCTAGCAACACAAAAGTTACAGAGTATATGGTCTATCTAAAAGGAGAAAAAGATTTTTTCAAAGGTGGTACACTGATAATCATGCACTGGATAGTAACGTGATGGCGTTTCTGTTTAAAATGTAGTCATTCTGGTGGCCCATGTGAAAGAGAGTTCATTGGTTTAACATGTGATTTTTTTTAATCCAAACGTCAAAATTCTTCTCTCCAACACAGCTCCACTGCACTGTTCTCTGTGCTGGCATGTGGTTGGTCTTATTCTCAAATCCTGCAACTATACCATAATTTGTTGCACCGTTTGTTACTTATATGATGATAATAATAATTTGCATACACTACTATTTGTAAACACTGTTCTAAGCCTTTGAATACATTAACTCTTTTAAAACTCAAAACCATCTTTTAAGTAAGTACCATTATTATCCCTATTTTATGGTTGAGGAAATTTATCCACAAAGTGTTTTAGTAACTTACCAAGAATCATACAGGTAATAGAAGTATTATCTAATTTTTTAAATGTAAACACTTGCAATTGGCATTTTTGCAACTTTCACTTGTTTTCTTAATTTATTTTCCCAGAAGTGGAATAACTGAACTTAACTAGTAGAATGTGGATTGTTTGTTTGTTTGTTTTTGCAATTTTATGAGGTTCTCAATAGACTGTGGAATAAGAAGAGGTTTCCAACAGTTCTGGCAAAAGGGAAAATGTTCTTAATAGCAATAAATCTGAACAAGTCTCTGGAGCCAAGAGACTAGACATTCATACCTGGATGTGGCAGGTGAGGTATTTAAAGGTAGATTTCTTGACAAATTTTAAAAGTGCCCAGCCCTGCAAGCAAAAAGAATTCTTTAAGAGTACGGCAACACCTAATATTGGAAGTGCCTGCAGGCAGTAGTATCAGTAAATGATAAAACAAAGATCTCTTGGAGTTAAGGGAGAGTGAATGACAGGGAGTCTGAAGTAGCCCTGTGTTATTTAGACCAGGATATAGGTATTTTGTGTAAAAAGTTCTGGAAAGAGGTTTATAAGCCCAAACAATTTGGTTACAGTCTAGATCACTAGACTCTAAGAAGATAATTAAAATCAATAACAAGCTACAGCTTCTGAGGAAATATGGTACCAAGCCCAATTTCATGGAAGGTGCAAAGACAAAAGAATCAAAGTAAGGAAATAAACTCTGAAACTAAATTATTCAGGGCTTGAGCAAAGAAAGAAGGAGAAACTCAGTTTTTAAACATGAAAAAAGAGACAGAGAAGAAGAGCCCTTCTTTGTTTAAAATCTAATTTATTGAATAAGCTTAAATTTACTCTTACCAAGCACTTGATTAATCTTGCAGTTCTACTCTCAGAAAAAAATTCTACATTAGCATGCCACCAAATCAATCTTGGTGCTCTTTAAAAATCCTGGAGTGGGATATTTAAACTAACCTCCTATGTGAGACTGATTTGGGAAGTTCACAGGCCACACTGAGAGGCAGAGTCCTGGGGATTGGCTCATCAGGAAATTGTTATCATGTCATGTTTATGGTTTATCTTTCTTCTGCTATTTACTCATGTGCAATTTTGCCCTCTACTTTAGCTAATTTGGAAATGCATCAAATGTAATATTTTGTAGTCTACTTTCATATAACTAATGCTATCAAATATTTTTCTTCAACTTAATTTCATTGCCTGTATATTGATCTTTTTATGGATGTACTATAATTTATCTAACTCTTTTTTTTTGTTGTAAAGGTAGTTGCTTTAAACTGATCATGGAAATAGTAATACAAAAATGGGTGTAACAATTGTAGATATTTTTACACATTTCTGATTTTTTATGGAATAATTAAATCAGAATTGTTCAAAAGTTATGTACACTTTTATGGCTAAGACACATACCACCAACTACTTCCACAAAATATTATCAATTTGTATTCTCACTGGCAATCTAATGTGTCTCCTTTAGGTTCAAAAGACAGTTGACTATCATATATTTTCCTATTTTTCCATTTTGCTTGATAAAATATGACTTTATGTTTAATTCATTTGCTATTATTGTGATCAACCATATTTTCATGTGTTTATCAGTTTCCTGAAATATAACATTTTAATTTAGGTATAATTTCAGATTATGGAAAACTTTCAAAACACTGTAAAGAACTCTCACTTACCCAGATTCACCACATGTAAATATTTTGACCCATTTTTAATATCATGTTCTCTTTCTTCATGAAAATGTGTATGATAATATAGGTATGTACATATATGTGACTATTATTTTTTCTGAGTTATCTCAGTGTTATTTGCAGGCATCATGTTTCTGTATCCCTAAACACTCCTTTAAGATCTATGGAAATCCACCTGCTGTAGACATAAGTGAATTTAATCAGCAGTCTGATAAATAGACTACAAAACTTAACAGCCCTGTTACTGAGGGATAAGTCTAATTTAGAGAATAAGGACAACTAATATATGTAGAAGGAATAATATGTTAGCAATGAAAATTTAACAAAAATTTAACAAATTTTTAAAAATTTAAAAATGAAAATTTAACAAATGAAAATTGGGTTGGGCAAGAATGAACAACTGGTATTAAAATCATTAAGTGTATGATTGATGGAGAACTAGATATTTGACATTCTTCAGAAATCACACATATTACATTCAGAATTTCATAACTTAAGCAGAGGGTCAAATTTGTATCATGTATGGTGGGGTCTATGGAATATTAGGCATACAACAAGACCTATTCCATCTGAAATGTTTTAAACTGAATTACATTTTTTATCAGCAAACTTTAAGATTTGACTTACACTTTATGTGAAATAGAGAAAATCAATGAACAAAATAAATTATATCACAATAAAGTAATCAGACAACTCCTGAAAGTGGGACATTCTGGCCTGGTCATTTCAACAAAACAGTGAAGAAAGTTTCTATACAAGACTGGGCAAGAGGTAAGGGACATGATCAGATTCAGTGCATGGTACAGATTAGGAATGGGTTTGTATATCAGAAAGGATATTTGGAGGGTCAGTTTGGAAATCTGAATAATTTCTGGCTATTAGATTAGATGAGAATAACTGTGGTGAAAATTCATGATTAAAAGAAGTACGTAGCAGGACACTATGAAAAACGTGATTCCATTGTGGTGTGTGTGCACACGTACACACACAGAGAAAGATTTGGAAGGGTATGCATTAGAATATTAATGGTGGTTATTACTACATAGTGAGTGTATAGACTATTTCTAAATGTTTCATCTCTATTTTCCAATTTTCTGTAATGCTAATGTACTGTTCTTATCATCATCATTTATATATATATCAAAATAGAAAGTCAAATTTAAATAAATAACAGTCAAAATTTTCACTCTGCACTTCATTTCCAGGTGATCTAACGAGATTTTATCTTGTGTTAATTGTTTCAGAGAATTGGGAAGCGACAAAGCCCCCCATTTGATAATACTGAAATGATATACACTTCATGGCAAAACAAGTTAAGGACAATAAAAAAAAAAAAAAAAAAGACAAGTTGCAGTTTGAAGAAGCTGGAGCAAAGAGATTTTAGGTTGAGGTGAGGTAAATAAGATGAGAGGCAGACTCAAGATAAAGGAAAGGGAGTGAGTTGGAGAGCCACCCTAAAGAGTAGAAATGTGGAGTTATACGCATAGGAAAGACTTTGAGGAAGGTAGATATTTGTGGTGAGGTGTAAATCCCTCCTGAGAATCCTCAAACTTGTTAGTAGAGACTAACATTGTTTTTTAATGGTTCTGGAGCAAATGTGTGTGTGTGTGTGTGTGTGTGTGTGTGTGTGTGTGTGTGCGCGCATGTGTGTAGAACTAGAGAGACACTGGCTGCAAGATTATGCTAGCTGGGACTTAGACAGGAAGGAAGACAGATATATATAGTATATAAAATAAAATAGTTATGCTACGATATTTGTTAGGTGGGAAAGTGTAACATTGTGTGTTCTTCCTCTATTTCTATAATTTGAAAAACTTCCTAATTTGCATGTAACATATTTAAGTTAAAAAATAAGCTTTTGGGGCTTCCGTGATGGCACAGTGGTTGAGAATCTGCCTGCCAATGCAGGGGACACGGGTTCGAGCCCTGGTCTGGGAAGATCCCACATGCCGCCGAGCAGCTAGGCCCGTGAGCCACAACTACTGAGCCTGCGCATCTGGAGCCTGTGCTCCGCAACAAGAGAGGCCGCGATGGTGAGAGGCCCGCGCAGCGCGATGAAGAGTGGCCCCCGCTTGCCACAACTAGAGAAAGCCCTCGCATAGAAACGAAGACCCAACACAGCCAAAAAAATAAAGTAAGTAAGTAAATAAATAAGTCAGGAGCTCTTTAAAAAAAAAAAAATAATAATAATAATAATAAGCCTTTTATTAAACAATTTTGATCATTCTAAGAGCACATTTTGGAGCCATCCACGACCTCTGAGACAAGAGTTGAAAAAGAGCAACAGGTGGCACCTTCCCCAGAATGGTCTTGCCTTCATTCCCAAGGTAATCTCATCTCAATTTTTTTTTTCTTTTCCTGACGATCTTCTGTTCTATGTCTTCTTTCCCTGTATCCCCTTTGCAATATTTCCAGATACCTCTCTTTCTGCTTTTTCTTTGAAACTTTATTACTCTAGGATGACGTTGCAAATGCCAAAATTCAAATCTTGTCTTTAGGGAGAGTAGGGAGAAATAGTGTCAAAAGCCACAAGGCAGAAACTCTGAACTGCTGGCATTCACCTCTGTTTTGCAACTGGATTACGAATGTAATGCCGAATATGCTAATTAGCTAAGCACTGGATTGCCAGTGCATTACTGCAGTTACTAAATATAATCAGGCAACTAATAATTAATCTTGCCATGTCAGTATAATCTGTATCTTAATATTGTTTTTGAGTCTGTTCATATTTGGTGATCATATTCACAGAATGATTTTATCATACAAAGGAATTTTATTCGGAGTATATTCCTAAGTATGGAGAGGTTTGTTTTGCTGGCCAGGAGAAAACTTATATCAAAATAATTTGCTGCCTCCAAGTCATGATTCTACCTTTGATTTCCTCCTTAAACCCATCAGATGGCACTTTAGTTCTCTGTATAATCATTCTGATGTCAGATTTCTGGCTCTGTTTAAAAGATCAACATGACATAAGTAGATAAGTGCTACAAATGCCCAGAAATATGACTCGAAAGCACAACCTATTCGTAGACCTTACAAATTATTCTTCTACAAATAGATATACATATCTAAATTATTTTTATCCAGTAATTCTTAAAATTATGGATGCATAAGCTTATGTAAGCCATATAGGTGGACACAGAAAAGACATTAGGAGCCTCCAAGAGAGAATATGTATTTTTGTCTTGTGTATTTCATTAAATTTGGGGAAAAAAATCACATGAAGTAACGTCTGGAAAAGCATGTAATAGATTATAATGTTATTGCATAGCTCTATTGTATAGTTTATAAATATAACTAACCAGAAAATATTTTGATTTCTATTGCTAATCATTCTCTGTTGCCCAAAGCACAATAAAATTGTATCACCAACAGTGATCCGACTCTGGTTCTTCTTACCTGGTCGTAGAGAAGTAAGAAATGCCCCTAGGTCTGTCACCATAGCCTATCAGCGGAGGATTTTCAAAAGCATCAACATCAAAGTATAAAAGCAAACGTAAGTACATTTAAGGGCAGTCACAACAATCTTTTATTTATTTATTTATTTATTTATTTCTGGCCGTGTTGGGTCTTCGTTTCTGTGCGAGGGCTCTCTCTAGTTGCGGCAAGCGGGAGCCACTCTTCATCGCGCTGCGCGGGCCTCTCACTATCGCGGCCTCTCTTGATGCGGAGCACAGGCTCCAGACCCGCAGGCTCAGCAGTTGTGGCTCACGGGCCCGGTTGCTCGGCGGCATGTGGGATCTTCCCAGACCAGGGCTCGAACCCGTGTCCCCTGCATTGGCAGGCAGATTCTCAACCACTGCGCCACCAGGGAAGCCCCAGTCACAGCAATCTTAAACAAGGATGGCCATATCCCAAGAATTCATTACTTTTGAAGCAAAAATGTGAAAATAAAAGGATGGATGTTTAGTCCTATTTCTATTTCTCCTTCTTTCGATCTGCATCACTCAAATAAATAGTCGTTTTTAAGTGAATGTTATACTCTGATTACTTCAGTTAAATTCAACTGAATAGGCCAGGGTAAATGGTCCGAGAAAAAAGACAGAGGGTGCTTTTCGAGTAAATACCTTACTGTAGTTCTTTAAGTGCTAATTTTCTCGCGTCACCCTCCTGTATTTGTTTATAAAATGGACAATCATTTGTATATCTTTGTATTGACAGCACCTTGCAAGTTGCTTGGTACATAGTAGATTATAAAAATTTGGTAGTTGTTTGAATGTATAAATAAATGTATAAAACACGTAGATTGTTTTTCTCAAATACTATTTTATTAATACAGTGTGCCTATTCCTCTAAGAGTTTCATTGTTAGACACAGGAAGTACACTTTTTTTTTAATAAATTTATTTTATGTATTTATTTTTGGCTGCGTTGGGTCTTCGTTGCTGCATGCGGGCTTTCTCTAGTTGCGGTGAGCCACGGCTACTCTTCGTTGCGGTGCATGGGCTTCTCATTGCAGCGGCTTCTCCCCTTGCGGAGCACAGGCTCTAGGTGCGCAGGCTTCAGTAGTTGCAGCGCATGGGCTCAGTAGCTGTGGCGCACGGGCTTAGTTACTCCGCGGCATGTGGGATCTTCCCGGACCAGAGATCGGACCTGTGTTCCCTGCATTGGCAGGCGGATTCTTAACCACTGCACCATCAGGGAAGTCCCTACACTTTTTTTTAAAAAAGAAAAAAATATTTCTTATCATTGGGGATATTTTTTGAAGTCATTCATCTATTATCGGTGGTTACCTACTACAGGGATTTGCCAATATCTTTCCCCATGGTATTTTCTGAACCAGTTCTATTCCACCTGGATGCACCCAATGAAGCAATTTATATGAAAGTTAGACATGTCTCTTTTGTCTAAGGAACGCAATAGAAGGTCTGAAATATCAAATTCAGGAAGATGTTCTTGAACTAGTCACACACATTCCTAAGGTGGGTTATGCTGATTGTGGTAGTCATGAAATACAATGACAAAGACACTTCCTGGGATGTATAGGTACACCATGATTATAGTTCATATGCATTAGTGATTATAATTGAAATCAACACCTTACTATTCTTGCATCAAGGAAGATTTGTGTTAAATTTCACCACACCCAAGGTTAACAACAGCCAATTATTTAGGATATTTTGAAAGCAAACTGTTAGCAGTATTTTGAGAACATTTTGATAGGAACTTAAGTTTTTACTTAAATTTTACAATATTTAATGGGACTCAGCTTTCTCAAATTGCAGACCTGTACTTCCTTTGTCTGGAACACTCCTGGTATATGCTTGTTTTCTCTGCATGATTATTAATAGTGCTGCCATTATGCTCAGAAGTTTAAAGACAAAGTATGGAGGCCCATACTGACTGACGAAAATGGGTCCATGAGAAACGTTGTACATATACCTAAGTAATAAAGGACAAATATTAATCCAGAGTTTTCACTACATCGTTTTATGTAATGACATAGCTGGTAATGACATATATATTCCATCCAAGTAAAGAATGGTATCCTTTCTTATGAGGTCCCTCTATAAACAAAGCAAGATCTTCAAAGTTTTATTGGAGTAATTACTATTCATCCTGTTTTCTTCGATGCATTGCCAAGGCATTTCTTCACCACTAGGATAAGCCTGGCATACGAAGGATTTATTGACTGTGTAGTCTGGGCTGTGACATCGTGATGAGCACAAACCCTGCTTCTTGCCACTCACGCTTCACCTTAGAGTGTTGCTGCTGTGCTTAGCAACAGAATGCCAGATGGCACGGAGACATCAATTGATTAGTGCTCAAGAACAATGTCACCTACCAGAACAGACTACAGGCAAATTGACAAAGACAATGCTGTGTTTGCAGGCCTAAATGAAGAAGCCCTTTAAATAGATTTATGGTTGCATTTTAAAAATGTGTGCTGTTTGGAAGCTTTTGTTTGTAGGAAAGGCTACAATCTTAATTATATAATTATGCATGTTTTGCCCGAATCTGTTCTTTAGTGCTTCATCCTTTTAACTTGTATACACATCTAGAAGGATAATATAGCATATAAAAGCTCTTTGTTGTCTGCCATTGAAAATCCAAAATAATCCAAACTCTCTTTTTTTAATGCATCCTTAGCCCCATTTTTGTGATAATCACTTAACATTTTAAACTCAGGCCAGAGAGAATGGCCAAAGAAGAATTGCCTGAAGAATTCTAGAATTCACAAGCTTTCAACATTAGTGAGCAAGTTTTTTTGTTTGTTTTTTAAAATAAATTATTTTTATTTTTTTAATTTTATTTTTTTAACATCTTTATTGGAATATAATTGCTTTACAATGTTAGTTTCTGCTGTATAACAAAGTGAATCAGCTATATGTATACATATAACCCCATATCCCCTCCCTCCTGTGCCTCCTTCACACCCTCCCTATCCCACACCTCTAGGTGGTCACAGAGCACCAAGCTGATCTCCCTGTGCTATGCAGCTGCTTCCCACTAGCTATCTATTTTACATTTGGTAGTGTATATAAGTCCATGCTACTCTCTCACTTCGTCCCAGCTTACCCTTCCCCCTCCCCATGTCCTCAAGTCCATTCTCTACATCTGCGTCTTTATTTGTGTCCTGCCCTAGGTTCATCAGAACAATTTTTTTTTTTTTTAGATTCCATATATATTTGTTAGCATACAGTATTTATTTTTCTCTTTCTGACTTGCTTCACTTTGTATGACAGACTCTAGGTCCATCCACCTCACTACAAATAACTCAATTTCGTTTCACTTTATGGCTGAGTAATATTCCATTGTATATATGTGCCACATCTTCTTTATCCATTCATCTGTCGATGGACACCTAGGTTGCCTCCATACCCTGGTTATTGAAATAGTGCTGCAATAAACATTGTGGTACATATCTCTTTTTGAATTATGATTTTCTCAGGGTATATGCCCAGTAGTGGGATTGCTGGGTCATATGATAGTTCTATTTTTAATTTTTTAAGGAACGTCCATCTGTTCTCTATAGTGGCTGTATTAATTTACATTCCCACCAACAGTGCAAGAGGATTCCCTTTTCTCCGAATCCTCTCCAGCATTTGTGATACCTCACTGTGGTTTTGATTTGCATTTCTCTAATGATTAGTGATGTTGAGCATCCTTTCATGTGTTTGTTGGCAATCTGTAAATCTTCTTTGGAGAAATGTCTATTTAGGTCTTCTGCCCATTTTTGGATTGGGTTGTTTGTTTATTTGATATTGAGTTGCATGAGCTGCTTGTATATTTTCGAGATTAATCCTTTGTCAGCTGCTTTGTTTGCAAATATTTTCTCTCATTCTGAGGATTACCTTTTCGACTTGTTGATGGTTTCCTTTGCTGTGCAAAAGCTTTTAAGTTTCATTAGGCCCCACATGTTAATTTTTGGTTTTTTTTCCATTTCTCTAGCAGGTGGGTCAAAAAAGGATCTTGCTGTGATTTATGTCATAGAGTGTTCTGCCTATGTTTTCCTCTAAGAGTTTGATAGTGTCTGGCCTTACATTTAGGTCTTTAATCAATTTGGAGTTGATTTTTGTGTAAGGTGTTAGGCAGTGTTCTAATTTCATTCTTTTACATGTAGCTGTCCAGTTCTCCCAGCACCACTTATTGAAGAGGCTGTCTTTTCTCCATTGTATATTCTTGCTTCCTTTATCAAAGATAAGATGTTACCATATGTGCGTGGGTTTATCCTTGGGCTTTCTATCCTGTTCCATTGACCTATATCTCTGTTTTTGTGCCAGTACCATAGTGTCTTGATTACTATAGCTTTGTAGTATAGTCCGAGGTAAGGGATCCTGATTCCTCCAGCTCCATTTTTCTTTCTCAAGATTGATTTGACTATTCGGGGTCTTTTGTGTTTCCATGCAAATTGTGAATTTTTTGTTCTAGCTCTGTGAAAAATGTCAGTGGTAGTTTGACAGGGATTGTATTGAAACTGTAGGTTACTTTGGGTAGTAGAGTCATTTTCACAATGTGTATTCTTCCAGTCCAGAACATGGCAAATCTCTCCATCTGTTTGTATCATCTTTAATTTCTTCATCAGTGTCTTATAGTTTTCTGCATACAGGTCTTTTGTCTCCTTAGGTAGGTTTATTCCTAGGTATTTTATTCTTCGTGTTGCAATGGTAAATGGGAGTGTTTCCTTAATTTCTCTTTCATAATTTTTGTCATTAGTGTATAGGAACGCAAGAGATTTCTGTGCATTAATTTTGTATGCTGCTACTTTACCAGATTCATTGATTAGCTCTGGTAGTTTTGTGGTAGCATCTTTAGGATTCTCTATGTATAGTATCATGTCATTGGCAAACAGTGACAGTTTTACTTCTTCTTTTCCAATTTGGATTCCTTTTATTTCTTTTTATTCTCTGATTGCCATGGCTAAAACTTCCAAAATTATGTTGAATAATAGTGGTGAGAGTGTGCAACCTTGTCTTATTCCTGATCTTAGAGGAAATGGTTTCAGTTTTTCACCATTGAGAACGATGTTGGCTGTGGGTTTGTCATATATGACCTTTATTATGTTGAGGTAGGTTCCCTCTGTGCCTACTTTCTGGAGAGTTTTTATCATAAATGGGAGTTGAATTTTGTCGAAAGCTTTTTCTGCATCTATTGAGATTATCATATGGTTTTCAACCTTCAGTTTGTCAATATGGTCTATCACATTGATTGATTTGCATATATTGAAGAATCCTTGCATTCTTGGGATAAACCCCACTTGATCATGGTGTATGATCCTTTTAATGTGCTGTTTGGTTCTGTTTGCTATTATTTTGTTGAGGATTTTTGCATCTATTTTCATCAGTGATATTGGTCTGTAGTTTTCCTTTTTTGTGACATCTTTGTTTGGTTTTAGTATCAGAGTGATGGAGACCTCGTAGAATGAGTTTAAGAGTGTTCCTCCCTCTGCTATATTTTGGAAGAGTTTGAGAAGGATAGGTGTTAGCTCTTCTCTAAATGCTTGATAGAATTCACCTGTGAAGCCATTTGGTCCTGGGTTTTTGTTTTTTGGAAGATTTTTAATCACAGTTTCAATTTCAGTGCTTGTGATTGGTCTGCTCATATTTTCTTTTGCTTCCTGGTTCAGTCTTGGAAGGTTGTGCTTTTCTAAGAATTTGTCCATTTCTCCCAGTTTGTCCATTTTATGGGCATAGACCTGCTTGTAGTAATCTCTCATGATCCTTTGTATTTCTGCAGTGTCAGTTTTTACTTCTCCTTTTTCATTTCTAATTCTGTTGATTTGAGTCTTCTCACTATTTTCTTGATGAGTCTGGCTAATGGTTTATCAGTTTTGTTTATTTTCTCAAAGAACCAGCTTTTAGTTTTTTTGATCATTGTTATAATTTCCTTCATTTCTTTTTCATTTATTCCTGATCTGTTCCTTATGATTTCTTTCCCTCTGCTAACATTGGGGTTTTTTTTTTTTTTTTTTTTGTTCTTCTTCTTCTTCTTTCTCTAATTGCTTTAAGTGTAAGGTTAGGTTGTTATTTGACATTTTTCTTGTTTCTTGAGGTAAGATTGTATTTCTATAAACTTCCCTCTTTAAACTGCTTTTGCTGCATTTCATAGGTTTTGGGTCATTGTGTTTTCATTGTCATTTGTTTCTAGGTATTTTTTGATTTCCTCTTTGATTTCTTCAGTGACCTCTTGGTTATTTAGTAGCATATGGCTTAGCCTTCATGTGTTTGTATTTTTTACATTCTTTTCATGTAACTGATAATTAGTCTCATAGCGTTGTGGTCAGAAAAAATACTTGATGAGATTTCAATTTTCTCAAATTTACAAGGCTTGATTTGTGACCCAAGATATGATCTATCCTGGAGAATGTTCCATGAGCACTTGAGAAGAAAGCGTATTGTGTTGTTTTGGGTTGGAATGTCCTATAATTATCAATTATGTCTGTCTTGTCTAATGTGTCATTTAAAGCTTGTGTTTCCTTATTTATTTTCATTTTGGATAATGTGTCCACTGGTGAAAGTGGGGTGTTAAAGTCCCCTATTATTATTGTGTTACTGTCGATTTCCCCTTGTATGGCTGTTAGCATTTGCTAGCATTTGTATTGAGGTGCTCCTATGTTGGGTGCATAGATATTTACAATGTTACATCTTCTTCTTGGATTGATCCCTTGATCATTATGTAGTGTCCTTCTTTGCCTCTTGTAATAGTCTTTATTTTAAAGTCTATTTTGTCTGATATGAGAATTGCTACTCCAGCTTTCTTTTGATTTCCGTTTGCATGGAATATCTTTTTCCATCCCCTCACTGTTAGTCTGTGTGTGTCCCTAGGTCTGAAGTGGGTCTCTTGTAGACAGCATATATATGGGTCTTGTTTTTGTATCCATTCAGCCAGTCTATGTCTTTTGGCTGAAGCATTTAATCCATTTACATTTAAGGTAATTTTCAATATGTATGTTCCTATTACCATTTTCTTAATAGTTTTGGGTTTGTTTTTGTAGGTCTTTTCCTTCTCTTGTGTTTCTTGCCTAGAGAAGTTCCTTTAGCATTTGTTATAGAGCTAGTTTGGTGGTGCTGAATTCTCTTAAATTTTGCTTGTCTGTAAAGGTTTTAATTTCTCCATGTAATCTGAATGACATACTTGCTGGGTAGAGTAATCTTGGTTGTAGATTTCTCCCTTTCATCAGTTTAAGTATGTCCTACCACTCCCTTCTGGCTTGCAGAGTTTCTGCTGAAAGATGAGCTGTTAACCTTATGGGTATTCCCTTGTATGTAATTTGTTGCTTTTCCCTTGCTGCTTTTAATATTTTTTCTTTGTATTTAATTTTTGATAATTTGATTAATACGTGTCTTGGTGTGTTTCTCCTTGTATTTATCCTGTATGGGATTCTCTGTGCTTCCTGGGCTTGATTGAGTATATCTTTTCCCATGTTAAGGAAGTTTTCAAGTACAATGTCTGCAAATATTTTCTCAGACCATTTCTTTTTCTCTTTTTCTTCTGGGACCCCTATAATTCAAATGTTGGTGTTTTTAATGTTGTCCCAGAGGTCTCTGAGACTGTCCTCAATTCTTTTCATTCTTTTATCTTTATTCTGCTCTGCGGCAGTTATTTCCACTATTTTATCTTCCAGGTCACTTATCCATTCTTCTGCCTGCCTCAGTTATTCTGCTATTGATTCCTTTTAAAGAATTTTAAATTTCATTTATTGTGTTGTTCATCATTGTTTTTGGCTCTTTAGTTCTTTTAGGTTCTTGTTAAACGTTTCTTCTATTTTCTCCATTCTATTTCCAAGATTTTGGATCATCTTTACTATCATTACCCTGAATTCATTTTCAGGTAGACTGCCTATTTCCTCTTCATTTGTTTGGTCTGGTGGGTTTTTACATTGCTCCTTCATCTGATGCATTTTTCTCTGTCTTCTCATTTTGTTTAACTTACTGTGTTTGGGGTCTCCTTTTTGCAGGCTGCAGGTTCATAGTTTCCATTGTTTTTGGTGTCTGTCCCCAGTGGGTGAGATTGGTTCAGTGGCTTGTGTAGGCTTCCTGGTGGAGGAGAATGGTGTCTGTGCTCTGGTGGGTGGGGCTGTATCTTGTCCTTCTGTTGGGCAAGGCTGCATCCGGTGGTGTATTTTGGAGTGTCTGTGAACTTGGTATGACTTTAGGCAGCCTCTCTGCTAATGAGTGGGTTTGTGTTCCAGTCTTGCTAGCTGTTTTGCATGGGGCATCCAGTACTGGAGCTTGCTGGCCATTGAGTGGAGGTGGGTCTTTGTATTGAGGTGGAGATCTCTGGGAGAGCTCTCGCTGTTTGATATTACATGGGGCTGGGAGGTCCCTGGCAGTCCAATGTCCTGGACTCGGCTCTCCCACCTCAGAGGCTCAGGTCCGACACCTGGCTGGAACACCAATACCCTGTCAGCCACTCGTCTCTGCCCTGCTCCCCCACCAGTAGTGTCACAATGTGGAGACCAACTCAGCCTCCAACTTCCATTTCCTCAGGGTGGGGGTTCTTCCAGGAGCTCCAGCATCTCAGTGGCACAACCCTCACACCTGCCGCCACTCACGCCTAGTAATTTTGTTTTTATAGAAGGCATTTATTATCTAATTTGGCATAATTTTATGTAGCATATCTTGAACCGTTTTCACTCAGTCCTTGGCTACAAGCTGTTTTAGCCTTAGAAGTGGATGCCAATATTTGAAAAACACACATGCCAGTTTACCTAGCTTAGTTTTGGTAAATAAGTCATACTGATTTTTCAAAAATATTCCTGGAAATTTCTTGACTGCAGCAGCTTCCTCTCAAATTTATCTGAAGTGATACTAGTATGATAGTGAAAATCCTACTTCAACAAATGCAGTTTATTGCTGCTTTTATACATGCATGGACTCTGCATGTATAAAAACTCTGCATTTGTTTATTAAATTTGGTTTATCTTCTGGTTGAAAATAGTTCCTTTCACTTAATTACTCTGTCAATATAAAGTTTGAGCATATTATCAGGGCTACATCTGCTTCAGAAGTTCTTACCATAACTTTCCAGTTTGATCCCTTGGTTCAAAGTGAAGCTTTCTAATCTCAGTGGAAGACATTGTCCATAAGCATCTCACTGTTCATTGTCCTCACTGAACTCTTCCCTGACAGTCATTCCTGAACTGTTGTAGGCTCAGGAGCACCTGGTTCAGCCTGATTTTAGACCATCAGGATGGTACTCACTCATGATGACTGGGTGCTTGCACTGCCTCAGGTTCCCAGATTCTGTTGCTCCCTTATTCTAACTTTTGGTCCTTTGCAGGTCACAGGTCCTCAGCATGGCCACATGCTCTAAGAGTGATGAAGAGCTTCTGTAGCTCATGTCTGCTTCAGGCAAGCTCTCAGTTAGGTCCCTGTGCACCATCTTCAGCTCTCCTCTGCCTATGGATGTCTATGAATTTCCAGTTGCTACTTCTCCTCTTCTGTGGTTATAAAGTGCCTCAGAGAACAGGTCTTTTCTTTCAATTTGCTCTTTCCCCTGTCTTGCAATGATTTTATTTTTCCCCACCTCAAGGTGTCCCTTATCAGATCCCTACTCAATATCTTTAATTTTCTTTTTTTTGTAGTATCTGTGTCTGATTCTGATATCAGGGTGATGGTGGCCTCATAGAATGAGTTTGGGAGTGTTCCTTCCTCTGCAATTTTTTGGAAGAGTTTGAGAAGGATGAGTGTTAGCTCTTCTCTAAATGTTTGATAGAATTCACCTGTGAAGCTATCTGGTCCTGGGCTTTTGTTTGTTGGAAGATTTTTAATCACAGTTTCAATTTCATTACTTGTGATTGGTCTGTTCATATTTTCTATTTCTTTCTGGTTTAGTCTTGGAAGGTTATACCTTTCTAAGAATTTGTCCATTTCTTCCAGGTTGTCCATTATATTGGCATAGATTTGCTTGTAGTAGTCTCTTATGATGCTTTGTATTTCTGCGATGTCCGTTGTAACTTCTCCTTTTTCATTTCTAATTTTATTGATTGGAATCCTCTCCCTCTTTTTCTTGATGAGTCTGGCTAAAGGTTTATCAATTTTGTTTATCTTCTCAAAGAACCAGCTTTTAGTTTTATTAATCTTTGCTATTGTTTTCTTTGTTTCTATTCATTTATTTCTGCTCTGATCTTTATGATTTCTTTCCTTCTACTAACTTTGGGTTTTGTTTGTTCTTCTTTCTCTAGTTCCTTTAGGTGTAGGGTTAGGTTGTTTATTTGACATTTTTCTTGTTTCTTGAGGTAGGATTGTATTGCTATAAACTTCCCTCTTGGAACTGCTTTTGCTGCATCCCATAGGTTTTGGATTGTTGTGTTTTCATTGTCATTTGCCTCTAGGTATTTTTTGATTTCCTCTTTGATTTCTTCAGTGATCTCTTGGTTATTTAGTAATGTATTGTTTGGTCTCCATGTGTTTGTGTTTTTTAAGTTTTTTCCATGTAATTTATTTCTAATCTCATAGCAGTGTGGTCAGAAAAGATGATTGATATGATTTCAGTTTTCTTAAATTTACTAAGGCTTGATTTGTGATCCAAGATGTAAACTATCCTGGAGAATGTTCCATGTGCATTTGAGAAGAAAGTGTAACCTGCTGTTTTTGGATGGAATGTCCTATAAATATCAATTAAATCTATATGGTCTATTGTGTCATTTAAAGCTTGTGTTTCCTTATTAATTTTCTGTTTGGATGGTCTGTCCTTTGGTGTAAATGAGGTATTAAAGTCCCCCATTATTATTGTGTTACTGTCAGTTTTCTCTTTTATAGCTGTTAGCAGTTGCCTAATGTATTGAGATGCTCCTATGTTGGATGCATATATATTTATAATTGTTATATCTTCTTCTTGGATTGATCCCTTGATCACTATGTAGTGTCTTATTATGTAGTGTATTATGTATGTATCCCTTGATCATTATGTAGTGTAACATTTTTTATTTTAAAGTCCATTTTATCTGATATGAGTATTGCTACTCCAGCTTTCTTTTGATTTCCATTTGCATGGAAAATCTTTTTCCGTCCTCTCACTTTCAGTCTGTGTGTGTCCCTAGGTCTGAAGTGGGTATCTTGTAGACAGCATACATACAGGTCTTGTTTTTGTATCCATCCAGTGAGCCTGTGTCTTTTGGTTGGAGCATTTAATCCATTCATGTTTAAGGTAATTTTCAATATATATGTTCCTATTACCATTTTCTTAATTGTTTTGGGTTTGTTTTGTAAGTCCTTTTCTTCTACTGTGTTTCCCACTTAGATAAGTTCCTTTAGCTTTTGCTGTAGAGCTCGTTTGGTGGTGCTGAATTCTCTTAGCTTTTGCTTGTCTGTGAAGCTTTTGAGTTCTCTGTCGAATCTGAATGAGATCCTTGCCGGGTAGAGTCATCTTGGTTGTAGGTTCTTCCCTTTCATCACGTTAAATATATCGTACCACTCCCTTCTGGCTTGTAGAGTTTCTGCTGAGAAATCAGCTGTTAACCTTATGGGAGTTCCTTTGTATGTTCTTTGTCATTTTTCCTTTGTTGCTTTTAATAATTTTTCTTTGTCTTTAATTTTTGTCAGTTTGATAACTCTGTGTCTCGGCCTGTTTCTCCTTGGGTTTATCATCCCTGGGACTCTCTGTGCTTCCTGGACTTGGGTGGCTATTTCCTTTCTCATGTTAGGGAAGTTTTTGACTATAATCTCTTCAAATATCTTCTCAGGTCCTTTCCCTCTCTCTTCTCCTTCTGGGAACCGTATATTGCAAATGTTGTTGTGTTTAATGTTGTCCCAGAGGTCTCTTAGGCTGTCTTCATTTCTTTTCATTCATTTTTCTTTATTCTGTTCCACAGCAGTGAATTCCACCATTCTGTCTTCCAGGGCACTTATCCGTTCTTCTGCCTCAGTTATTCTGCTATTGATTCTTTCTAGTGTATTTTTCATTTCAGTTATTGTATTGTTCATCTCTTTTTGTTTGTTCTTTAATTCTTTTATGTCTTTGCTAATCATTTCTTGCGTCTTCTCAAGCTTTGCCTCCATTCTTTTTCCATGGTCCTGTATCATCTTCACTATCATTATTCTGAATTCTTTTTATGACAGGTTGCTTATCTCCACTTCATTTAATTGTTTCTCTTGGGGTTTATCTTGTTCCTTCATCTGGTACAAAGGCCTCTGCCTTTTCATTTTGTCTATCTTTCTGTGAATGCGGTTTTCATTCCACAGGCTGCAGGACTGTAGTTCTTCTTGCTTCTGTTGTCTGCCCTCTCTCAATATCTTAACAAGTCTTTTATTCTCTATATTTATGTTCCTGTCACTGCTCACACGTTTGTTTCCTTTCTGAGTCACAATAAACTGTCCTCATATCATTTATATACTATGCCAGGTCTAGACTTGGCTTTGGCAAAAAAATGCTCAGACTGCTAAATTTTATCTTGATATTTTTTTTAAAAAAAGGTTCTAAAATGTAGAAAAAAATGTTAAAAAGTCTATTACCTTCCATTAGACTAAAAGACTGTCTAATTTGAAACCCAAAATTGATCAATAAATACTTTATTTAAGCTGTATTTGACTTCCTCTGTTACAATGTATACCATTATTTCAATGGGTATGGAAGCCAGCATATAGCTGAGATTATCAGGAATAGAATTCCATTGCTTTCATCTGAAAAAATATTATCTCAATTTCATCCTACCTAAGTAAAACATTGTTTCCTGAAAAAGACACTTATTCTTAGGCAAGGAAGCCATTTCTTCCTAGAATTTGAGAGCCAAATAGTCTCAAACTTGATTTTTCTGTCACTTGCCATCTCTCCAACATCTGAGTACTAGAGGACACTATGTCTTACCCTAGAACAGTGGTTCTCAAAATAACTGTGCATCAGAATCACCGGAAGGGCTTGTTAAAGAACTACACCCAGAGTTTTCAATTCAGAAGGTCTGCAGTGTTTCCAAGAATGTTCATGTCCTCCACTAGTAGCTTGGCCACCAGCATAGGCAAATCTTTCTTTGAGCAGTCATGCACCACTCTCCAGCTAAGTCACAACTGCATCTAATTCAAAAGAGATGCAAGTGTCCTCACCCCCTAAATAATGGTAAGACCCTTTCCTGGCTGCTCAAGACATCTCCAAAGTGACTTAGTGTTCACATTACCAACTGCACATTTTCCTTCAGGCCTGGATATAGAGGCCAGTCTTTTTCTACAAGGTCCGAGCTCTTCAAATATTCTCTCAGCCACAACATTTAGGGATTTTGTTGTGGAAATTTGTATTCTATACCTGAAAAGAGATTCCATATTTTGAAAGTTTAAAACCTAAGAAAGAAGTTTAAAGGTTATTTTCTATGTCCTTCCTTCTTTCTTTATTTCTTTATTTTTTTGGAAAAACCTATTTCTTCCTTGGTATGATATTTTTTCCCTAAAGTGTTGGTCATGACCTTTGGTTCAAATGACTAGACTTCTCTTTATTTTATTTTATTTTCCTAAAGATTAGTAATGACTCTGTGATATGGATATAAATCCCCATGAGTAACAGGTCTGGTTTATACCTCTATAGTCTAGTAGCTAAGGTCTATGTCTTACGTATCATTCTAATTTTGTAAATTCTCTGATGTTATTCAAAAGGCTTACAAGAGGTCTTGATGTAAATATTGCAACACCCACATTGGTCATTTTGACTGGAGCTCTGAAAATGTTGCAGCATTGGTGAGAATCCCTTCTCTGTGATGATTCATGAGCAACCCATAGGAAATTGTTGAGGAAGGCCCTTACCAGAAATGATGAGAAGCATAACCTACATGACTA
The DNA here is from genome assembly GCF_028021215.1 of Eschrichtius robustus. Classification (NCBI taxonomy): domain Eukaryota; kingdom Metazoa; phylum Chordata; class Mammalia; order Artiodactyla; family Eschrichtiidae; genus Eschrichtius; species Eschrichtius robustus. The sequence continues at coordinate 46,489,907 of NC_090829.1, forward strand.
CTCAGCCCAGCAATGTGAGGCACATGCTCATGTTGGGACTGATGTGACTCAAACATTGGCCTGGATCCCACATAGCTCTGTGATGGTGTGACCTATGCTAGCCAAGCTTGTGATGCTGTGTTTGCTTCTCCATACACCACCTCCATAAGTCTCACCTCTGATTACAGTTTCCAGTATCTTCTTCTAAACCCCATTCCATGCCAGATGAACTACATCTTCCTTGGGCCAAGCCATATGTTTTCCTCTATCATTTATCTAATTCTTGTTGTGACATAAGCTTATGTTCTGCTATAAGAGCCTTCAACTTTTGCTCTTCAAGGATATTTTATTCTCTTAACAAAGCTCAACTTTAATAAAACAAAAAACTTGACTTTAAAATAGACTCTGAAAACCTATATTGTAAGGATATTTTTCTTTTTTTCTTTTTATATTCCGGTCATATAAACTTAAAAAGTTTTGAGGCAGTGTGCATAACCCAGATGTACTTTGGACCTTGTGTAAGAAAGGCACCATGACCTTAGGCATAGGATGCAGGCACCTTGATTCATTGCTATAATTGCAGATAAAGAATAGCTAAGGCGTAATAATTAGTATAAAAATGCAAAAAGCAGTATTTGGTAAACAATGCTTCATATCAGATACAGGGTACAATCTCCCAAGCAGATACCACCCTCACAGTTGTAAGAACTTGATAGTCCAGAACACTGCCTCCTTCTGTGATAGATGCAGGGGCTCATTGATCATTCTAGTCCCAATTCTTAGCACAGTGATTTGAATATGAAATATTTTAGTTTATTTTAGCTGAATAGGTTAACAGAAGAGGGAGGTGTATATACTAGGGCATTCTGGTCACTTTAGGTTTTTACATTTATATAGAAACTGGCAATAATCTCAGGTGTTGTGGGTTAATTTATGTCAGATCATCTTAAAGTTTTGAAACTTTGGTTTCTTTGCACACTTAAAAATTATTGAAGATTCCAAATAGCTTTTTTTAAAATAGATTTTATATATTTATGTATTTATTTATTTATTTATTTATTGGCTGTGTTGGATCCTCATTGCTGTGCGCAGGCTTTCTCCCGTTGTGGCGAGTGGGGGCCACTCATCATTGTGGTGTGAGGGCTTCTCATTGCGGTGGTGGCTTCTCTTGTTGCGGAGCACAGGCTCGAGGCACGCAGGCTTCAGCAGTTGTGGCTCGCAGGTTCTAGAGCACAGGCTCAGTAGTTGTGGCACACAGGCTTAGTTGCTCCGCGGCATGTGGGATCTTCCTGGACCAGGGCTCGAACCCATGCCTCCTGCGTTGGCAGGCAGATTCTTAACTACTGTGCCACCTGGGAAACCCCCCAAATAGCTTTTTAATGAGTTATATGTATTAATATTTACAGTGTTAGAAGTTAGAGAATTTTAAAAATATTTATTTATTTATTTATTTAAAATAGTAATAAACCCACTACATGTTAACTTAAATATATTTTTAAGCAAAATAACTTGATTTTTGAAATCACAAAGCAATTTAGTCAGAAGAGTAGCATTAACATTAAAAAAAAAAAACTTTTAAATGTCTCTCTTAATAGCAGACAATTGGATTCTCATATCTGCTTCCACATTCAGTCTGTTGTGGTATCACATGTCATGTAGGCTCTGGAAAACTCCACTGTACACTTGTGCGATAATGAGTGTGAAAAATACAAATGAGGTCTCAGTGTTATGAAAATAGGTTTTGTTTTTTTTTTTAACTTATTTTTGGCTGTGTTGGGTCTTCGTTTCTGTGCGAGGGCTTTCTCTAGCTGCGGCAAGCAGGGGCCACTCTTCATCGCGGTGCACGGGCCGCTCATTATTGCGGCCTCTCTTGTTGCGGAGCACAGGCTCCAGATGCGCAGGCTCAGTAATTGTGGCTCACGGGCCTAGTTGCTCCGCGGCATGTGGGATCTTCCCAGACCAGGGCTCGAACCCGTGTCCACCGCATCGGCAGGCAGATTCTCAACCACTGCGCCACCAGGGAAGCCCTGAAAATAGTTTTAACTTTACAGATCTCCCTAAGGGGACTCACAGAAATGAAGGGATCCCTAATCCATATTTTGAAAACTGTTGGCTTGAGTATTTCTTGGTAGTTTCCTTCTTTTGTTGTAGCCATTAAACACAACCCCTCAACATAAGAAAAATAAGTAAAAGTAAAGAGCAAAGAGAGAAAAAATTTTTGAAATACAGGGAAAAACTGATCTGTCTCTTTATGTCTGCTTAATTCATCCCCTCATAAATTTTTATTTATATTTAAAACTTATTTTGTAACCAAAGTGTATTTAACTTGATGTATAAACTCAAGGAAGAAAATAAAATAGCTTCCACATTTTCTATTGACTCAATAAGGGATTATTATTTTGCTCTTAATCAGAAAATAACAATTTCTATAGTTCACATAAGAAAAATCAAAATATTGTGGAATTTCTAAGTTCCAGTTTTAATACTATCAGTTTGTTTCAATGAAAGTCCCTAATAATATTTAAATTTTTTATCATAGAAACATAAAATTTATTGTACATCAACCATATTTAGACCTTGTTTAAGCAACTCTCAAATGTGCCTAGGCAAAAAGTGAAAGACAAGTGTCACATAATCGGGCTTGTAATTTGTCATCATTGGTTTATAGATTTAAAATTCAATAATGACTGCCAATATAATAAATATGTGGATAGATGAGAATTTCTTTTGGATAATTTAGAAAAAACAATCCAAAATGAAGTTAAAATAATTAGTACTATATGTGCATATTCCTTGAATTTTAGGAAAGTGTGTTTATATGTGCATGGTGTTGTATGTAAGAGAGGCACACACAAAACCAGAAAGACACGGGACATAAAGTAAAAATAGATGAATTAGGGCCTCTAATATGCTAGGATCTTGTGTTTTTCTCCATGTATAAATCAGTGAAACTCAGAATTTGTGTTTGGAGCTGAGACTCAGACATCCGACTCTTAGAGACTTACATATTTCAGTATTAAAGAACCAAGAAAGAGATTGTTATGACCCATGTTTCTGCCAGTTATTTGTGTTAATATTATGTCAAGTGATTTATCTGCCTTCCTTGGGAATCATCGCTTAACATTTCAAGTCACTAGCTCCCTATTAATATCATCTTAAAGTCCTTTACAACTCAAGTTAATTAGCTTCATGTCTTTGGAATAAAAGAGTTTTTTTCCTGAATGGTCCATTTTTTTTTTTTTGTCTTGTTTTTATCTGGTCTAATCTCAGATGTAATGATGATAATACAGAGATGTTCTTATCTCTGAGAAATACGATAGTATGTTAATTATACTAATAATAATAACGATTGCTCCAATTTATTGAACCCTTACTCTGTGCTGGAAGCAGCAAAGTGTTTTGCAGGCACTATCTAGCTGACCTTTCAGGTAAGTGTTGTTATAACCCCCATTTCACAGGTGAAACACAGAGAGGTTGTGACTTGTCCAAGGACACACAGCTAATATGCGTTAGCGCAAATGCTCAACAGCTGTAGCTCAGAACAGGGCTCATGCTTAAACGTCGCCTCGTTCCTGCCACAACTAGTATCCCTGCATCCCTACATCCCTGCGCACAGTCTCCAGGAGGGCAGCCTGAGGTGTGGACAATGCAGTAGCCACCAAAGGCCGGTGCAACCAGCCCAGCAAAAGAGGAGAACCTTCAGGTAAACATGGGGAATGAGCATAAACACTTATATCTGCTCCCGCCTGAAATACCAGAAATGTTACGTAAAGGAATAACAAAAGGGTCGCTCGGCAAAGACAGGGAGAGGAGGGGAAGCCACAGCATCAACACGATTCTGGAAGTCAGAGGGTGGGGAGAGGGTGGACCATTAGCGTGCGGGGCCAATGAAGGACCCGCAGTCCCGGGGTGGAGGCGTTCCGTTCTGGGGAAGATAGGCAAGGGCAGAGGCTGAAAACAGAACTGTCTGGACACTTTCTACAGAATAATCAAGCCCCCAGGTCCCCTCCTCGTACCCTGCACAGGCAAAGAACAACTCCTTTTCCTAGTCAGCTCAGGCTGCTATCACAAAATACCCTAGACTATGCGCTTCAATGGCAAACATTTCTCTCTCAGTTCTGGAGGCTGGGAAGCCCAAGATCAAGGTGTGGCCAATTCATGGTCCTGTTGCAGATGGCTACCTTCTTGCTCTATCCTCACATCCTGAATGGTCCATTTTACCTGCTATTCTGTAACCTGCATTTCAAGGAGAATTAACATAGCATCATGATTCATATATCTTGATATCAGCATTTTATTTTTCACTTGAAACAATATTTTCTCTGTATAACAAAATGAAGTTTTCTCCTGACAGCCTGGAGAGCTCTGTGGTTGAAAATTAAAATCATATTTAGATCTGGAAATCTAGTTTTGTAAATACCTTTAAGCCCAGAGTATTTTCAACTCCTTTTATTAAAATGAATAAACTCTAAATCAATCTTTCCCATCCAAAGTTTTCTTAGAAATATTTTACCTTAAGTAAATATAAATAAATAAATTGATTTCATAGGAAATACATCACCCTTAAAGCAAAGCAGCGTCACTAAATTTTACTACAAGCAACCTCACCGTGAAAATGTCTTTACAACAGAAGGCTCTGTCATTCTCTGAATATGCAAGTAGTATGTGACCATGAACATCTTATAATAAGCATCCGTGCAAAGTTTCCAGATTCATGCCATGATTCCTACATATTGGATAATTTATCATAGTGCCATCTGTTTAAAAAACATAGTTGCCAACGTGGATGGATGATCAAGAAAATAAATTATTTTGTGTCTTTATGTAAATGCTTTTGATGATATATTCATGTGAATTCTGCATAGATCATTAGCTTTTAAAGGCAAAATAACTTTGCAAAGATGGACTAACCATTGAAAATAAATATAATTTCAATCAAACAATACCTCTTAACTATAATAATAAAGTATTAGTTGTTCTGGTCAGTTCATGAAAAAAATAACAAAGTGGTAATTTGGGGGGAAAAATCTGTGTTTCTAGATTTTTTTCTCTCCACCATTTGTGCTGGCATCATATGGACTTAAAACTTATTTCCTTAGAAACAGAGTGTGTATATATTGTTATTAACTTGTATATAATTACAACTATTTCCTCTTAGTACCTACTAAAGATTATATTATAAGTGATCAACAATGGAAACAGAATGCAGGTCATTCAAGCTCTTATACCTCTGAGAAAATGACCTTAAATTGTAGCTCATAGAAATCCTGGCTACAAAGGATTTTGAAGTCATGTGATCCAGTTCCTTCATTTTGTGGCTGGGAAAATTGCTATTCAGCATGGTTAAGTATTCGTTGTGACAGAGTGTTGTTATTATCAAGGTTTTCCAGAGAAACAGAACCATTAGGACATATACACATATATGGAGAGAGAGAGAGAGAGAGAGAGAGAATTTATTTTAAGGACTGGGTTCGTGTGATTGTGGAGATGCAAGTCTAAAATCCACAGGAGAGGCGGGCAGGCTGGAGACCCAGGGAAGAATTGAAACCCGACTTCAAAAGCTGTCTGCTGACAGAATTCCTTCTTGCTTAGAGGCCAGTCTTTGTTCCTCTAAGGTCTTCGGCTGATTGAATGAGACTTACTCACATTGTAAGGATAATCTGCTTTTCTCAATTCCAATGATTTAAATGTTAATCTAATCCAAAAAGCGTTTTCACAGAAACCTCTAGAATAATATTTGGCCAAATATCTGGGCACCATGGCCAAACCAAGTTGACACATAACAACTAACCATCACACTATTGTAGATGCTGCACCTTCAATGTTCTATTAACAATGTTTGGAGAACTGTTTGGGTTTTTACATATTTCCTCTCACAGGTATTCATTACACATCACCCTCTCTTTAAGGAATTTGGTATGAAATTGCATTACAAAGTATGTTTCTAAAAAGTATAATAAGTACATGATGTCACTATCAACTGAACTGAGATGCCTATTTAAGCTAAACAAGCAGTTTAAAAATGTTATGTAAATACGAAATAATACATTTGTCTAGAATTTTTACACTGCTTATAAAATTTATATGTGATCTTAACTCTAGATCTATTTTGAAAGAAAAAAACTTAGTTTATTAGACTAAGAGTATTACTAAAACACTTGCACAACAAATCACAAGGGTTGAAAGGACACTTCTTGAATAGACTTGACAATACATGTCAGCCCTTAATATGCTATTCTTTTGTGTTCAGGTGTCTTTACTTCTGCCATCTCTTTTCTGCTTTTCAACTAATGCTTATTCTCCAAAACAAAACTTAACCATCTCCTGCTCTTCCTATTTTCTGGTGGCTCCTTCCCCCATTCCCAGAGCAACTTGTGTGTATTTCAATCTTGCCAATCTCCTGTGACATAGTTTGCAAGTTTAAGTGAATCAGTATTTATTTTCTACAACAAATATTCTAACTGGAATTCTAACTAGAACTATGAAAGAAAACCTTTCAACCTTTTAGGATGATCCTTGAAAATTTTATTAACTGAAGTAGATATAATTCAATTTTCTGATAAGAGTAAGTATAGATTTCACTATGACAATTATATTTGTTAACATTTCTTTTCTTTCTTCATTAAAAAAGTAATGCCTATCCAATGTTACATTTTAAAATTTAATATAAAAATTTCTTTTAAGGTTTTCTCATTAACTAATAGTTGAAGCATGTGGCTACTGATTTCAACATTAATTTTTATCAGGAATGGATAAGATTTATTTGGGCTACATAATATTTATTCCTCTAGTTATGAAATATTTGATGAAAGGTAATGTGTCTTATTCACCTCTTTATCAGGGGTACATGTCATATCTTATCACAGGTATTACCCAATACTTGTTATTTTAAAAACACTAAATAAATCATATACACTATGTGACTTGTATTAAGGAAACTTGATTTTGGATTTCTACCAAGGATAATTATAATAAAATTGCAAATTTATTTTTCTATGCCCTTAACACCATTTTTAAACACCCATTTGTTACTAACACATGTTTATACTCCACCAAATTCAGGGACTTTATGCTGTCTTTATTTCTTCCCATTAGAAAGAGTTCTGATTTAAATATCTTTCACTAGAGAGTGTTATATAACATAAATGGATCCATCACCAAAGATTTTTTTTTTTTTTTAATATATATAACATAGAGATATCAACACAACTTGGTAAGAGTAAATGTAATAAGTTCATATTGATTGTAAACTGCTACATTTGACATTTAGGTACCATTTATTTTGAAATTATAATGTTAATAAAATATTAATACTGTATATGTTGATAGAGTAGAATATTATAGTAAACACATCCATTTATGCTCTCAAACTTGATCCTTTTCCCCAAATTTGTGAGGCATTTAGGGCACTACTTAGTGTTAACTGTATGAACAAAATCTAATTGGCTCAATTCAATTTTCAAGTGGGATCACCAAGGTCACAACATCTCTTAGTTTAGGAACTGGCATTTGCCCAATCCTGGCATAGGAAAATGTGGCTGAGAAAGTAGGGGAAATACCTCCATTTGGTAAAAATCATGGGTGGGGCTGTAGACATGACAGCGTCCTTTGTGTTTCTGCATGGGTAAACTACCAGGGGTTGCAAATTCAGTGTATTTATTAGTTATCTATTGTTGTATAGGAAAATACCACAAACTTAGAGGCTTAAAATAACACAAAGTTATTATCTCAAAGTTTCTGTAGGTCAGGAGTCTGGGCCCAGTTTAGCTGCCGTATTTGCTTATAATAGTATAATAATTAAATATTGCAGACTCTAAAAATAGAGCTACCATATGATCCAACAATCCCACTCCTGGGCATATACCTGGAGAAAACCATAATTTGAAAAGATACATGCACCCCAATGTTCACTGCAGCACTATTTAAATAGCCAGGACATGGAAGCAACCTAAATGTCCATTGACAGAGGATTGGATAAAGAAGATGTGGTACATATATACAATGGACTATTAAAAAAGAACAAAATAATGCCATTTGCAGCAACTTGGATGGACCTAGAGATTGTCAGACTGAGTGAAATAAGTCACACAGAGAAGGACAAATATTGTATGATATCGCTTATATGTGGAGTCTAAAAACATGGTACAAATGAACTTATCTACAAAACAGAAATAGAGTTACAGATGTAGAAAACAATCTTATGGTTACCGGGGGGAAGCGGGGGAGGGATAAACTGGGAGATTGAGATTGACATATACACACTACTATATATAAAGTAGATAACTATTAAGGACCTACTGTATAGCACAGGGACCTCTACTCAATACTCTGTAATGACCTGTATGGGAAAAGAATCTAAAAAAGAGTGGGTATATGTATGTGTATAACTGATCCACTTTGCTGTACAGCAGAAAGTAATGCAACATTGGAAATCAACTACACTCTAATAAAAATTAAAAAAAAAAAAAAAAAAAAAATATATATATATATATATATATATATATATATATATATATATATATACATATATTTATATATATAGCAGTCCCACAAAGCTACAGTAAAGGCCACCTGGGGCTGTGTTCTTATCTGGAGGCTTGACTGGGAAATAATCTGTTTTCAAGTTCACTCAGGCTTTTGGCAGAATTCATTTCTTTGCAGCTGGAAGATTGAGTGCCCCAGATTCTGGCTGGCTAGAGGTTGGCAGCTAGAGGCTGCCGCTGTTCCTAGAGACTGTTAAAGTTCCTAGTCGTGTTAGCTTTCCCAACATGTCACTGTACTTCATAGTGACAAAGCCTGCAAAGGGTCTCTAGAGCAAGTCTGCCAGCAAGATGGAGATTTATTTAATGTAGCATAACCACAGGAGTGACATCCATCACCTACTTTTGCCAAATTCTATTGATTAGAAGCAAGTCACAGGTCCTGTCCACACACTCGGGAAAGTCCTACACAAAAACATGAACCTCGGTTTGATGGGATCATGACACGGGAGCAGAGGGACCTGAGAGTCTGTCAGCTCTATTCAATATAGACAGGTTTTATCAGCCACAGATGAAAACAGCAGAAGTAAAAGTTTCTCTCAAGTCACCACTAGCAAATGATGACACTAAGACTTAAAAATAAATCTTTCTTATTCCCAGAATTAAAACCTCAATATTATGAAATGTTTATATCTGACTTTTTTTTTTTTTATTTTTTGGCTCTGTGACTTATATTCCACTTCTCGGCATCACCAGCCACTTCAACCCTGGCTTCTGTCCCCATACCAGCTTTATCCCTAGCCTCCACTCAGTATTCACCATGGTACCTTGTTGGCAGAGGATGTGTTTCAGATTCCTGCACCCCACACTTGCTTCAGAAACTTAACATGCAAAGAGGCCAGACATGAGAAATAGGTCCCTAGGATACAGTCTAGAAAGAGACACCCCAAAGCAAGCAGGAAATAAAATAACTCAATAGAGACTAGAGGAAAATTAACTGAAGGACAGAGAGAAAAATGTCATTAAAATGAAGAAAAATGAAAAAAAAAAATACTCTCCTCCTTACATTCTGCATGTTATATCTGGAATACTTTAAATTGCAGGCATAGCTATATGTACAAATTGTAGGTGGCAAATGACTACCCTGAAGGCTGCATATTTTAATAATGTAAAAGTGAAGCAGGCAACTATTTCCTCTCCTTTGGGCAGGTTGACGGAGGTGATCCTGGATGGATGGTGAGCAAGGATGTAATATAGAGACTTGGAGGGAAGGGTAAGAAGTCCAGCCGAAGCCCAAAGCTCTCATCAACATGAAGGGACCAGAAACTGAGGTATAGGCTTGAGGTATAAAGCCAGGGACCAGAGAGACAGGATCAGAGAGACAGCTAAGCAGGAAGACCTTCGGAGTGTCATCCTGGGAAAACACCTAACAACTAGGCTGTATTTGAGGATGATCCCTTGCTACTCAATTAGCTGGATGCCTGTGTCAGGAGGATATCAGACTGTGGCGGACAGAAGGTGTGTATCTTGCAACATCAGGAAATCCTGAACACCCTTTTCTTTAGTCATCCTCTGTGAGGCTACTCATTCATTCATCAGATTCAGCGGGGAATAAAAGAGACAAAAATATCCTCTCCCATAGACTTTATATTCCAGTCAGGGGAATCAAACTCTAACATAATAAACATGCATATTATACAGTGATAGGTGATAAGCCGCATGGAAAACAAGAAACAGGGCAAGGGGTCCAGAAGAGTTAATTATTGGATAGTCTTTACTGAGACAAGGTGACATTTTAAAAACTCTTGAAGGAAGCAAAGGTATGAACAGATAGAGTCTGAAATAGGGTCCTGTGTGTTGTGCCCGAGGAATAGCAAAGAGGAAAGTGCATCTGGAGTGGACTGAACAAAGGGGTAAGTAGTTGTAGATGAGGATAGAAAGGTTATGGGAGTTCTTATCACATAGAACCTTGTAAGCATTTAACAGGATCTGGGTTTTACCCTGAGTGAACAGAGAAGCCATTGGCGAGTTTAGACAGGCACCAGGAAGCCCAGAGGTTTCATTAGTTTGATGTTGCACCTACAAGCAGGCTTCTGTGTCCTCCCCTGTGGCTGATGTTTATCTCTACTCTTTTCTACTTCCAAGTAATAACAATCTTATCAGAATTATAGAAGGCTCCTGACCTTGCATTTGGCCTTAATTCCAGCAGTATGTAGTCACTTGCATTCTTTTAACATGGTTTGCGAAATAATATACAGGGATTGACAAATACCCTTTTAACCAAACACTACCTAATGGATGTGCTTTATAATTTTATTTATTCTTCATTTTGATGCTTTGATATTGTAATAACATTAAAATATCTGTCTATGTCTACAAAGAATTCTTTTGACAAATTTGTGAATCACCAAAATTTAATGAGAGTGATCTGCATTACATCAGGTCCAGGACTGAGGCCAGTAAGGCCTACAATTCATATTCTGATTTCTCATATTTTCCGTATGTCTTTAGACTCTGTTAAACAGGGAATGACCCTCCTTCACACTTCTGATTTTAATATTCCCTAAACAATTCTTTCCTCTTCCTTCACCCCTTACTTTTACTCTCACAGGTGTAGCCAATTATCTGGTTGCTGGGTAAAAGCCATGGTTATGCATTTTTCTGTTTGACTTAGCTAATCTACCAAAAGATATAAACAACAACGGGGATATTGTTTCTTCTTTCATCTCCATTTCAAACCAGTGTTAAGACTGAGAACAAATGAATGTTTGCTGGTTGGGCTCTCCCAGGCTTAGACTGGGGGTCAGTCCATTTGACTATTATTTAAACTCTATCCACCAAGGTAGTCTTGGAAGGCTGACATTTTGGCCTTTTTTTCTTTTTCTCAATTTGTTAAGGATCTTGAGAGTGGTGAGAGATACTTCAAATCCTAGATACCCTTCTTAGATTAAAATCCTACATTTGTCTCAAGACTCAACAAATTTGGAACTATTGTAACTAAGAGGAGGGGTATCATTGAGAAGCCATGATTTTCCACTTTTTTCAACTATGTGTTGCAGTTTTCCTTGTAAATCTCATTCTTGGAATGGTAATATGCTGCTACTAGGTGACAATGTTGCCACACATTCTAGACTTTAAGGCTGAGTTCCTTTTGATTGAGCTAGAAGAATTAGGCATATAATTTATGTTTCTGTGTTAACTTGTGCATAGATTTTAAGTCTATAATTAAGTACATTTTGTCCAATGCATACACCCACAAAAGGAAATACCTCAATTGAAATAGGGAACACTTTCATCACCTTAGGAAGTTTCAGATCACTTTCAAGGAGTCTCAAGAGAATGGGGGAGGGACAGAAGTGGGGAAAGACCCAATTTAGAAAATATCAGAATATCCAAGGTTAAGCATGGTTCAAAAAGTATCCTTTCTCACAAATTACATGGCAGGGAGGGGGTGGTAGTCTGTGTCCTACCTCTGCCTTTAGAGTGTTACTTATGAGAGCACGTTGTGCAAGCGAATGTTCTCAGAGTGGAAAAAATAGGTAAAAATCTAGAACATTTAATGAAATAAGCCCCCAGAAACAATATAGCACTTACTTCAGTGTTTCTCAATCAATATCCCCTTGTTGAAGCATTAATCTTAAACACCGCTTCATCCATTTGCTGACTTGAAGGCAGAAATCTTCCCCAGGACCTTTAATCTTATTGGTAGACTAAACTGCTGGACAGATGCAGTTTTGCCGAGTGATCGGGGCATTTCTCCATATTATCAGTTGCCTTTCATGTGTGGCATCATGAGTGAGTAAAGAGCTATCTATGTGAGTCCTCACTGTAGAAGAGCCTCCACCACTCTCGGAACACTTGGAATGTTTGCTTTTTTTCCCCCAGCTTTATTGAGATATAATTGACATACAACATTAAGTTGAAGCTGTACACCATGATTTGATACAAGTATATATTGTGAAATGATTACCACAAAATTAGTTAACACATTCCGTCATCTCACATAATTATCATTTTTGTATATGTATGGTGAGAACAATTAAGATCTATATTCTTAGCAACTTTCAAGTATATAATACAGTATTGTTAACTATAGTTGCCACACTGTACCTTAAATCCCTGGAATTTATTCATTTTAGAATCAGAAGTCTGTAGATTTTGACCAACATCTCCCCATTTTCCCCATCCCCAGCCACCATTCTACTCTCTGTTTCTATGAGTTTGTTTTCTTAGATTCCACATATAAAATGAGATCATATAGTATTTGTCTTTTTCTTGCCTGACTTACATCACTTAGCATAGTGTTGGAATGTTTGCTTTTATCATAAGAAAGGAAATATAAATTCACTCTTGAAAATTAACAAATTACTCACTCTTTCTAGACATTATTTGGATTTTTCCAGCTAAGTATAATTTGATATTTTAATTTTTGCCCACCTAAAATGGCTTAGCAATTTTATTTTTGGAAAAAAGATTGTAAAAATACATTTACAAAAATGCAAATTGCTTTAGTAAAATAGCTGTAAAGATTTTATGTCTTTGGAAAATGAAACAATCAACCAAAACCGAAATAAAACTCAAAAAAAAAAACATGAAAGTAAATAAAATGGCATTTTAAATATTATATTATCAAAAGAAATAGTAAGCAATAAAGGAAGCTTCCTCTAAGTTCTTTAATACAGAGTGCTACACTATGTCTGTGAGATGATGATGATGATGATGATGATGAAGGTGACAGCAGAACTTAATTGCTCCTAGTGTCAGCCTCTGAGCTAAATGCTTTGCATGTGTCACCTCCTTGCATCTTTAAGAAATAGACATCGTTATTATCGCTCGTTTACAGGTAAGTAAACGGAGACTCAGCTACATTAATGTCTGAGGTGGCCTAACTGCAAAGTGGCAAACCTAGGGGTCAAAATTAAACTGTATGACTCTGAAGACCTTGAACTCAACTCCCATGGCAATGTTTCTCCAAGTATGAGCTATGAACCGTTTACATCAGTGTCAGTGGAAAATTCAGGGTCTTTGGCCTCGCACAAAACCTTCTATGTTTATGTCCAACACTAATAATTAAAATTGACCAAGCTCACAGTAATTCTTAAAACACAGTTTCAGTGCATGTCCTCTCCTAACAGCCAACATATCTGCAAAGACAAAGGATGAATACAAAAAGCCATTTTGGGTATAAAATCACTTCTTGGAATAAGGTAGAGACAATTTTTGTCTACTTTCATTGTCTATGAGAATTGCTTAAATATCATGACATCAAAAAAGAATGATTTGCTTTTACTGAATAGGAAATTATTTTTAATGTATTACAGTTGAATGTTTCTCAACTATTTGGCTGTCCCTCCACACACCTAAGTAATCAAATGTGCTCCTGTTACTAAGAGTGGTGACTAAAGCAGTGTTTGAAAAGGGGGAAGGAATAGGGTGTGTGTGAAAAAAAAAAAACAACAACACTGTTGATGGGAAAGTAGTTAATTACAATGATCTCCCTAGATCATTCTGATATAACCTCTAGTTTTTATTTTTTGTTGAATATAGTTGACATACAATATTGGCTTAAGGTGTACAACACGGTGGTTTGACATTTATATACATTAGGAAACAATCACCACAATGAGTCTGGCAATCATCTGTCACATAAAAGCTATTACAATATTGTTGACTATATGTTTTATACTGTATGTTACATCCTCATGACTTATTTATTTTATGACTGGAAGGTATAACCCCTAATTTTAGTTGAGAATCCTTGATGTCATTTTTGTCAACCACTTCTACATCTAATTTCAGTAATGTGCTATTTTGAATCTTGGTGAAAAAAAATCACAGAACATATCACTGACAATATTCATAAAAATATTTGTAGATCAAACATCACATGTTATAGTAACTGAACCGCAAAACTTTCAGAAACTAGCCAAAAGGAGTTTTCACTTTATCTTGTTTCATTAAAGGGGGATCAAAAAATTCCTTGCTATTCAATGACGGGAAACGTGTATTCTTTCAACAAGACATTCTGGTTAATATATTTTATTGTGTAGTGAATATTTATAAGAAAAAGAAGTTTATAATATATTTTCCATGCTGACATAACATATTCTTTTTGATATGAATATAGAATTTACAGAAAATGGTTCAATTATTTCACAGACTATTTATATTCCATCGCTGTAAGTTCTAAATATTTTGATGCTGAAAAATCAATGATCAGATCTAGTTTAGACTGACAGATATCCCCAAATTAAGATGCCAGATATTTGAGTTATTCATTCTGAATAAAACCACAATGCCAAATGTTACTACTGAGTGTAAAGGAAATTGTCATATCAATTAAGATGAAATCAGTAATGATCCATATGTTAAAAAAAACATAATTGTGAAGGAAGGCTGAGCCATTACTTAGGAATTTGAGTTTTATATGTTCATAAATACATCATTGATGTAGTAACTCTTTTCCTCTTTTTGAATCTATAGAAAATAGTGATCTAAAAGATATAAAAAACACTATTTTTGTCACCAAATTTCAAGCATGTTTTGAATTTAAAAAAAGAAAATTTATTGCAAATGGAGACACTCTACACGTCTCCATAATCATAGCTCTACATCTCCACAGGGGTGCAAGACTGTCACAATAGAGTGTCGGAAACCATCAATTCCTTTGTAATTTTTATACAATTTATTGCCTCTTGAAATTTTGCCTGTATTGCAGCTCTCTGTGAGCATCTTTTATCAACCATACAGAACTATAAGCTCTTTGAAGGTAGAGTCATAGTATTCATCTTTGTTTCCACACTTGTAGCCTAGAGACTTGACAGTGGTAGACTCTGAGTAAAAAATTGTACTTTTCTGTGTCTGCTCTTCTCATGAATGACCTGAGCAGAGAGGTTATGAAAACAGGTATTCCTGTTTTCCCATGATATAAACCATGGGAGAGCCAGGACCTGTGGTTTCTACAAGACTTTATCACAGAACTAGGTTATTATAGTTGTCAGAAACATTTATCTCAACAACAGAAAAAAATTTTTAAGTGTTTTATCATGTGGATATAACTGCATTAAGATTTTCCAAGTTTCTTCTCTCCAATACTTTGTGAGGATTATTTAACATAATTATTAATCACCTACTACATACAAGGCACTGAAGAAACAGAAGAGGAAAATATAAACATGTCCTCGGCAGCATTCACAGACCTTACTGGGCGAACATCTCAGAACTAAAGCAATCAGGATTCAGCCTTAGGTTACCAAGTGAGGAAGGGAGCATTGTAATTTAGGGTAAAGGGAGAAAGAGGTGGAGTCAGGAATGTTGGACATCATTCTGTGTGCCCCATCAGGGCAGTGCTAGAATTAGGCTATAGCACAGAGTTCTAAGTTCACTGTGTGAAATTATGTTGCCAACATAAGACTGTGGGTCATGCATTTTGATATGAAGTCAGCTCTCTTTCTTGAACATTTTCAAACAAAGCCTGAATGGGCTTTTTTAAAATTAAGGAGCTTGTAGTGGAGATTTTATGATAAAGTACTAATGTTGATGTTGGGGGTATGTGGAATGGGAAGGGAGAGGAAGCTGAAGTAGTAAACTTTCTGACATCTCACCTGGCCATACTTCTCTGTGTCTGGAATCAGGTTACCAAGCCAAAGTCAGGAAATCTGGGGACGATTCAAATCTCTAAACCTAGGTCAGAGACAAAGGACATAGACTTACAAAGATGGACTCACTAAATAACCAAAATTAACTAAATACCTTCAAATATTATTAATTTAACTTTATTAGTTCATTTATCAAACCCAAATAAAACTATTACCTTATATATTAGTGATCTCAAATTATACTTCTATCTATGGAAATAATTGATAACACACAAATAATATCTTCTTATATAAATAGAAAATTGTGAATCAAATTATATCTTACATTTCTGTTAGCATTAATATTTTGAATTATTAAACCCCCCAAACTAGACCTTTTAGTCAAATAATATTTTCTTTCTTTTACCAAAAAAGAGCTGCCAAGGAAACTAATTTTTAATTCCAAACTACAGAATATTTTTGCATTTAACCATTCTACTAAACAATACAGAGTGTGATCCTTAACAGTTGTTCAAAAATGTGAACCTAAGACACTTATATAACAAATTATAATATACAAATAAATTTTATTAACTTTTAGCTACAAAGATGGAAATATAGTTTAATTTAGAAATATGTTTAGTGAATGCTGAAACAACAAAGAAAAATTCTATTTAAACATAATGTTTCCAGAGAAAAAAGCAGGGATTATTTCTTTTATTAAGAGAAACTGAAGTGAGAGAATTTTCTAGTGCTGGTCCTTAGGCAGGCACTTGCCTCATTTGTACCAGTAGTTTTCTGTATCATTTATCATATACGTTCTTTCTGAATACAAGAAAAGAGAGACATACTAAGGAATTGTTAAATAAAATAATCACTGTTAAAGTTTCCCATACACCTTAACTATAATTTATCTTTTTTTGCTCCCATTTATGCAGTCAACACTTTAATACTTTCTGCCTTTTACTGCAATAAACTGTCCTCATATGCCTCCCTTTTCTGTCAATATTAGCATCTAAGTATAACAATTGATATAGCATATAAAAGTCAGACTTGAGAATCTGTCTTATTCCCTCATATTTCCTATATAACTTACTTTGGGCTCACAAAGATGATATAATTGTTAACACTAATTGAATGAATTCCCAATAGTTGGCTAGTGTGGGGACGAGTGTAAGAGATAAAGAAAATAATATTCTCTTGCGTTGAATAATGTCATTATCTGAAATGATCCTCAATTTTCAAAGACTTAAGAATAAAATGGTTACCAATAAAAAGAAATTGAATATAATTTTCTCTTTACTCAGAAACAGAACCTTAGAATGAACGATACAGAACCTCCTGATTCTTTTAATCTTGGATTAATCAGCAGAGTTACATTAGGGAAAAGTCACTGTGACTCCAGTGGTGAATTAGGCAATTTTACCAATAAAGATTTAGTCATGCTTTGGGCTATTTTAAAGTATTTGTATTGTAGATGTATTTATTCATCGCAAGTTACACCAGTATACACCGAAAAGGCTAGAGTGAAGAAAATGTATTCAAGATTTTAGTCACATTCAAAAAGGCCACTTTAAAATTAGGATGATAGAATCAGCCTGCATTAGTTATCTACTTTCCAAATGACTGGTATGGCTGTTTTCCTAAATCTGGATGTTGAGTACAAAATTATCTTCTATAGTAAAGTGGTAGACTCTAGATATATGAAATCAAAGCAGAAATATGCTGAGTCATCTTAAAAGGGATAGTTATGTCAAGGTCTGGTTGACCAGATTAAGCTCCTTTAAAGAATGCAGTGGAAGGTGGTTACTAAAGGAAGAACAGAATATCAGCAAAGCAAATTAATTAATAAATACACATATTCTATATACCAAGGGCTGTGCTCATTTCTGAGAGTATAGCAGTAAATCCTAATTTCTAACCTTTCATGTTCATAAAATTAAATGAATAAACAAATAAACATATAGTAAACAAATGTATTCATAAAATAAGCATATACTTATAAATATAATATACATAATATATAATCTTATATCCCTGTATGTATGTATGTATGTACGTAGATCCCAGAAGCAAAGTGGGTGAGAGTAACGGAAAACAGCGTTCTACTTTAGACTGGGATGTCAGAAAACATAGCTCTTGGGAGTTAATATTCATGCTAATGTTTGAAGGGTGAGCAAAACTTGGCCAAAGGAAGTGGGGAGTATTTCAGGGAAATAGAACAGCAAGGGCAAAAGCCCTGAAGTGAGATAGAGATTTACCTGTTGGAAAAAAAGGAAAGTAGGTCAATGTAACTGGAACCTAATAAGGGAGAGACCAGTAAAAGACAATGTTGTGATTTTTGTGAAGGCTGATGGGTTTTTCCCATCCATCTCACACTTCTGCTGTCCTCATGTTGGTTTCATTTTCAGACAGCTTTCTCCACTTTGTGGCAAACATTAGCAGCTCCAGTCTTTAGGGCTCAGAAAGTCAGAGACATTCCTGTCTTCACAAATCTGCTTCTTTTGTGGTCTTTCCCACCTAATTTAAAGGGGATTCCATCCTTCCAATTATTTGAAGGCAAAAATGGTGTCATCTTTGACACCTCTTACATGCCAAATATAAGCTGTAAGGATTTCTTGTAGGAAACACCTTCAAAATAGTTCCAGTGTCTGCTCAATTTTATCACGTGTCCCTACTACCATCATCTTTCACTTGGATCACTGCAAGAGCTGTCTCCGTGATCTTTCTATTTCACACTTGCTCTGCTTCAGTTGACTTTTTTTTTGGCTGCGTTGGGTCTTCGTTTCCGCACGTGGGATTTCTCTAGTTGCCGTGAGCGGGGCTACTCTTCGTTGTGGTGTGCGGGCTTCTCCTTGCGGTGGCTTCTCTTGTTGCGGAGCATGGGTTCTAGGCACACGGGCTTCAGTAGTTGTGGCATGCGGGCTCAGTAGTTGTGGCTCATTGGCTCTAGAGCGCAGGCTCAGTAGTTGTGGCGCACGGGCTTAGTTGCTCCGCGGCATGTGGGATCTTCCCGGACCAGGGCTCGAACCCGTGTCCCCTGCATTGGCAGGCAGATTCTCAACCACTGTGCCCCCAGGGAAGTCCCTCAGTCTACTTTTAAGGCAGCAGCCACTCCTCTGACCTCATCTCTACCTCATCTATTATCTTTTCTCTTTGCTCACACAGCTCCAATCCCATTAAAAAACCATAATTGTACATACATCTTTCCAGGCTTTAGTTTACTGGATCTACCTCAGGAAATTAAAGAATTTTATGACAACATACATGTAAATGTTTACTATCATGATTCCTAATAAATTCTAATATTAGCAGCTATTAATATTATTATTGATGATTATAAAATTGATTAGTCAATACAGACAAAACATGCTATTTATAAAGACTTTTACATCTATTGTTCTATTTCTAGTTGTCTCCATAAGCTAATACAATACCATTAGAATTTAAACAATGCATTTTTTGTAAGGTACCTAGTTTAAAAAGTTATTAATTTTGTATTAATTTGGAGTAAATCTGGACAAAGTAGACAAATGACACCACTGAAATTCAAGATTTAGACTTTAGGTGGCTGAAAAATTACTAAAATAGCACCCCTTAAGGAAAAGTGCACAATAAGCTATAAGCACAGAGACTTGACATAGTGTGTGATGCCTATATGCTTATGGAGTGAGTGACCAGTGAACATGGGACTCGACAAACACTGCAGCTGAAGGGAGTAACCAAGAGGATGTTACAAAAAATTTATGGTTCTTCTTTATTACTTATTTGCAATTTCTCGCTTTGAGTACCTTATCCTTGTATCGGGTATCTGAAAAAAGTAAAAAAGGGACTTGGAGAAAACAACTTGCTCCAGAGTGACTCTCCATGTCTTATTTTCAAACTGTTTTTTGCTCTCTAATTTTCCTTTTTATGGTATACTTATTGCTTAAATGATAGATAGAAGGAAGTTCATGATAGGAACCAATTACATTAAAAAACAAAACTAACGTTCTGTGTGCAGTAGTGAGAACACTACAGATTTCATTTCCTGCACTGCTTACCCCCTACTTGAAATATATATTATGTAAATTAGTGCCTCATCCATTTCCCTTTAAAGCTGGTGAAATATTTCCAGTCTCTATACATTAAAAAAAAAGGAGTCATCTAATATACTCTGTATTCCAATTAATTAATTATTTATGAAATGACAGCATAATGACTAAAAAAAGGAAATGTGCATAACAAGGCAACTAAACCCCTTTCAGGAAGAATCTCCTGCCAAGAAAGTATTGAACTATATGTATAATATTATAAAATATGTTTTTCAGTACTGGTATTTGAGTTCTGCAAGAGGAAAGGCACATTCTTGATAAACAATAATAGGAAAACATAATTATTTAAGACTCTCCATAATAAGACATTCATAATCTGAGTTCTTTGTGTGAAATAAGGCTCCTTTTCTGGCAAAAATGTGATTTGGTAGATGAAAATCTACATTTTGTTATATGTGAATATAAAATATGTCAATTGTAAAGCAGGCTATTTTTCTCCAGTGTGTTTCATAAAATTTACCATGACAGAAGTACAAATCTTAGTTTATCCTGGAATCTGTTTCTCTTTTATTAATAAAACTTATATTTAAACATCTAAATTAAACTAGCATTGAATGCTATATTCTTTGTCTAGGAAGCCATTCTCATTTATTTCCTAGTGAAATTGAAAGTATATAATGGAATTTCATAGAACATGAATATAAAAATATGAAATAAAAATAATGTCAATATTTATATCAATGTTATCATGTTACATGGCTTTCTGTGGTGTTTCAACATGTTGCCATTAATCTAAAAGAAATATGACAATAAGACAAAATGTAAACTTAATTTGGGACAGATTCTTGTATTTTACAGAAAAAGTGCATAAAGTGCATATCTTTTAACAAAACGGACACTCTAAAACTAAAATTCTTAGTGAAACATTAACTGACTATATATTTTAACTGGGAAGTCAATGAGAATATACATATTTGTTCAACTTGAAACACTATAAATGAACTATAGAACATCCTGTCATTTATAAATATATATAAATGTCTATATTTTCATATATAATAAGAAATTTATTTATTAAATTTTATTTTAAGAAGGACCTCATTAAAAACAGTGAGAAAATAATGTTTTTCCCTGCCTGGCATTGCCACAATATTTATTGCTGTTACAGTAAATTATTAGGTCAAGAATGAATTCTCCAGTGGACAGTAGCCATGTTGGGCATTTCAGAACATGAGAAGTTTTTATTGCATCCAAAAGAAAGCTCTGGGGTCATACAATAACAGCATAACTATGAATATTTTTTATGAAGGCCATAGAAACTAATGCCACTTAAATATGTGTGTTTTCATTCCACGAATATATATTTTTAAGTTTTGCTTAACCCTAACCTCCACTTACCAAAACCACCCTCCTTAAAAGGAATGGATAATTACAAACATCCAAAAAATTGTTCAGCTACACAATTATTCCTTTTCAGTCTGTACTAAAGTCTTTCCTTCATTGGTTCTATCCCAGTCACATTTAAACATGCTTTAACTGCTTCCACATTTAAGTATAAAACAAACAATCAAACATTTGAATGCATACTCACATGCATGAATCCAATCCAAAGTCTCAATTACCATCTCTAAACTGATAATTCCTTAATCTTATCCACTATGTGCTTAATGGACAGCTCATGAACTGCAAACTTAGAATGTTGATATATCAGTTTTTCTCACAAATTTTTCCCTTCTCCAGGTTAATCTATCTCATGAAATAACCTGCAATTACTCAACCTTGGAAATATCTTTGATTTGTTTTTATTCTGTTCCCCACTACAATTGTTAATCATCAAATTCACTTAATTCTACCTATTCAAGATGTCTTAAAAGATATACTGATATCTCAGCATCCTGCCACTAGCATGGGTTACATCTTTGTCCTGACCACTGCAGTTATCTCCTGTTGGTTTCCCTGCATCCACTTGCCCTGCTCCAAATCATTATTTTCAGATAAAAATCCAACTGTGTCAGTTCTGCTTAAATTTTTCTAATGAATTCCCATTGATCTTGTTATAGAATCTGAAACACTTAATAGAGCTTAAAAGGATCTCCACATGAAGCCTTAACTTCCCAGACACATTTTACCATACCCTGCACCCAGATATTCTAGACTTTATAGTGCCTCAAATATGCCATATTCTAATTCTACTCCAGTGCTTTACATATACCACATTCTCTGTTTAGATTGAGCTGACCCATTCAATTCTGTAGTTTCACTTCAGTAATCTACTTTTCCTTATAACCTGAGCATAATGTCATTTTATCAGAAAATCTTCCCTAATGCCATAGACTAGGTTAAAGTACCCCAGTATATGCTCTTTTATCACAATGTTCCTCTATGTACATCACACATGCACTTTTTCTGTCTAGATAATCTACTCCATGAGGACTGCCACCTTCTCTATCTTATTCTAGCTGCATTTCAGTGCTTAGGATAAGTTTTAATCAATGCATGTTTGATAGAATTGAATATACAGTTAGTCATAAAACCTAAACACATAGATATCATTTATGTTTTGTTTTGTTTTTTACAGATCAAGTTTCTTCAGTGGTGTACTAAAGGCACATGATTATTTAATGAAATAACAATCATTAAACAAATCATCTGAGGAAACCCAGGGATTGAAGGGAATTAGTGTTAATGCACTGTGTTTATAACAATTTTGCATAGTGCATTGTATTGTGCATAGATAATGAGATAACACATTGAATACGTCATGTAATGTCATTGGCCACATCATGTAATAGTGATCAATATTTTGTTATCTATGTTGACTTATGCTTTCAGACTGTGGTCATGCAGTAGAATAGACATTCTGAGCTGAAAATTGTACACTTGCTTATAGTCTTCACCAGAACGAACACTGGTTCACTGCTTTTTTTCACCCTAATAAACTTTCAGGACTAAGCACTGGGAAGAGTGATCTCCTTGGACAAATAGGTCAGTGAGGCATAAAGACAGAAAGGTAAGGATTTGACAAATTGCTTCTTGAATAAAAGAGGAGCACAAGAGGGAGTTCTGGCTTCCAGGTATCATCTAGGAAAAAGTATTAAGAAGTATATGGAAAGGAATGCCTTCCTAGAGATCACACTTACGTTTCCTCTTTTTATTTCCTCAGCCATACTGAGAAGGAATTTTTCTTTTAGACAGGGGTTCATTTGAAGTGTTTATTAAATGTAAGGGGTTTTGGGTTTTTTGTTTGTTTGTTTGTTTTGCTTGCTTGTAACTTGTACTTCATCCTCAAGTTTATAACAAAGGAAGAAAAGGAAAGAGTAGTCAGTCACTTTGGAGACTGAATGAGCCACAGTAATTTCTCTTCCCATGATACCAACAGTCAGTGTAGAAAAAACAATTATAATTACGATTGAAAGCTTAGTTTAAGCAGTGAGAAGGGAAGTATTGGCACTGTTCTATAATCCCTTGAGAGTGTTTTGCTTTGGCATTTGGTTCCAGTATAAATAATGCTTTCATCCTTTAATGGCAATGCTAGCCATTGTTATCTGGCATAAATGCAAATATCTATAATATTAAAGATACTTGGGTTTTGGAGGGTGTCTCAAAGGCGAGTTGCAAATGTCAGAGATGTCCTGGACCTGCATTTCTCCCGGGTCCCGCCTGAGTAAGCATCTACTAAATTTGCTCCAGAGATCCCAATCCCCTGGAGTTGGGAAGGCCAAAATGGTAGAAATGACGCACATAGAAACACCAGGGAACCTAGTGATAATGAGGAGTGGGTGAGGTAGCCATATGTTCAAATTATTTTATGAAAAACGTTCTCCATGACAGCAATTGATTGGATCATTCTTATGAAGCTCAAATACTGAAGCCTAACCTCACTTCGGATCCACGGTGGCTCTGAGAAGAGTCAGTTCCTGCTGTTATTATGTCCAGACAAAGGGCTCATGCAGAGAATGCTACACATGACGAGGACCTGCTCCAGCTTTTAAGAAATACTGTCCAAGGACTTCAGGCAGCCCACGGATATTGAATCACTGAGCTCATTCTCATCTACATTCTATGGATAGAGCATGTCAGAAAGTAAAAAAGGTAACAAAGGAAAATGACAGTATCCCTGCTCCTCACCTAGGTTTCTACCAAATGACCATCCCCAAAGTCCCCAATTCAGAGAATTTTATTCCCAAAATAACCTGAGAGGGAGAGGTCACAGAAGACTTTGTCATTTCTTAGATTATGCTCAGAGCATAAAATAAGGCCACAAGGTGTTTGACCCTTTGGAGAAATATTGTGCTTTTTGAAATCAATAATTTGTGAGAACACAGAAAACATGCTGATATACTGTATATTCCCTAAGTTCCACAGCCCTGGGCCTTCTCATCATGGAAATGCATTAAAAAAAGTAAAAAAATATACATATGGCTGTGATAGACCATGGTAGTCTGAATAGACTCATTAGTAATAAATTGTCAAAATATTTCCTGAATTCAGAATGCCCTGGGGTGTTTATGAGGAAGCTGCTGGGTTTTATCACAGGATTTGAAGAGCAGATATAATTAAAAACGTATGGTTAATGAGAATTTTAAAAATACCTTTGTTTTCTCAAATGGTTTTATTACTTTGGCAGTATGCTCAAAGGCAGTGAGTGCTTCCCAATCTTTTTCATGGCGTGATATACATAGAAAATAACAACACTGGTGTGGAAACACAAGAGTAATTGGGAAGAATGCTTCAGGGCAAGAAGGTTGCCGGGCCAGGTGACTCCAAAAGCCACAGGCCCACCACGCAACCATGATGAGAATGAATTCAGCAGCACTTAAAAAAACCCAACACTTTATTAAGGGAAGATTGACATACAAAAAGCTGAACATATTAAATGCTTAATGAGTTTGGCGATAAGTATATACCCATGAAACCATCACTATAATCAAGGTCATAAACATATCTATTACCTCGAACAATTTCCTCTTGCTATCTTTATTTTTTTTCTTTAATTAAAAAAAATAATCAATGTCATGTCAGTTTCTGTTCATTTCAGTTTCAACAGGACACTGTAAATCAACTATACTTAATTAAAATTTTTTTTTCTTTTGTGGTAAGAGTGATTAACACAAGCTAGACTTGTAGCAAATTTTTGAAGTACAGGATACAGTATCATTAACTACAGGCCCTGTGTTGTACAGTAGATCTCTGGAACTTATTATCTTGCGTAACTGAAACTTTGCACCCTTTGACTGACACTTTCCTATTTTTGCCTCCCCACAGCCCCTGACAAACACTACTCTATGCTCTGGTTCTATGAGTTTGACTATTTTAGGTTCCCCATAAAAGTGTAATCATGCAGTATTTGTCCTGTGTCTGGTTTATTTCACTTAGCATAATGTCCTCCAGCGCTTCTTAACCCTTCACTGTACATGAGCCTGCAATGGCACACTGATTGGAGAGCTCCATCCTCAGGTATTATTTTGAGAGAAAAGCTCATTGGGGACATAATTGAACTGGAAGTCTAGTTCATGCAGGTTTACAAATTTATTAGTGTATATTAGCTTATAATGCTCTCTGTTGGGATATGCCTAGGGAGAGCATGACTTCAGCTCAAAAACTGTGATGGATCCCAAAGGCACTGAGCACCAGCTACCTTCACACCTTACTGAAAGTTTCTTCTTGAAGAGAGTTCTGAGTGGCGTATTTCCATAATTGCAACAGTCTACCACTTGTGCTGAGGACATCCATTTCTCCATTGTTAAGAAAGCAGCACATCTATTGTTCATTCTCAGGAGATTCTTTCTCCTGAAGGGAAATTTAGAAGAAGAAGTTTGGGGTTTCACAAAACAGCCCAGGGCCATGACTTGTGTTAATCCTTTCCCTCCACTGCTGTTCATTCTACACCTCCCTCACCCTTATTGATCTCACCTTTATGATCTTGGTGGTTTGGCTGTTGGCTTGACTCAAACCCTCATTCCTGAGAAATCTGAGCCCCTGGCATCCACATGCTTCTCAAGCCAGGGTTGCTGCATTTATCCATTTACAGTTATAGGTGGGCAAGGAGAACCCTAATGAATTATTTAAGTTTTCCACATACTTTTCCTGCCCCAGTGGTGTAACAGCAGGTATATGTCTTCTTTTGCTGACCAGTTTCAATTGTCTGTCTGTATGGGGACTCCTCTGGTATTGATCTTTGTGCCAGGTCTTCTCTTTGGACCAGCCAACACTTTCTCAGAGCTACATCACAGTCAGAGGTTTTTTCTACCCCATCTTCCCTTTTTCTCCATCTCTCTCACAGGTATCAGATCTGCATCATGGTCTGAATGCCTTCTTATCCTACTCCTGTTCCCTTCTCCCTTTATCTTTCACAGTCATTACCCCTAATAAATATTTTGCACTATTAA
Organism: Eschrichtius robustus; assembly: GCF_028021215.1. NCBI lineage: Eukaryota > Metazoa > Chordata > Mammalia > Artiodactyla > Eschrichtiidae > Eschrichtius > Eschrichtius robustus. The sequence continues at coordinate 46,516,366 of NC_090829.1, forward strand.
CTCTGTCTTGTTCACTTCTCAGAGGACACAGATACAATGAGCAAGTGTGGGAAGGGAAACAGAATAAGTCAGGCTGAAAAGTTCAGCATCCTCTCCAAAGGAATGAAGTTGAACTAGAATAAATCTAAAGGAGATAAGAGGGGCTAGTTTACCAGAATTTGCAGTACCTAATAGGTAGTCCATAGAACCTTACACAACGATTTTAGAAATCATTAAAGAAAAAAACTTTAAAGCAAACTCAAAGTTGGGTCTTTAATCCAAAATTGAAGAGGCTTTCATGTGTGAATGCTTCCTAATATTGCATTGTCGACATTCATCCTCCTGGGTCTAGAAGAGATTATCATTTGATTATTAATTATGTTAAATTAAGTATTAATAGTACTTATGAACAATTATCACTTATTATCTTCTATGGTTGGTACTTGGTTCAGTGACTAAGAACTTGAGCTGCTATTGTCCGGTAAAAATTTACACCTGGTGGTACATGCTGAACTTGAGCAGGGGAGAAGTGGACACCCCATCACAAATATACTGCAGGTAATACATATGAGTCTCATTCTCTGTTTACCTCATTGTGGGTGCTAATTTTGTGGGTAGTACTTGCTGGCTTTTGGGAATTCAGAGATAAAAGTCACAGTGCTTTCCATAGAAAAGGTGACATATAGATTCAATTGTATTATATTATGATAAATGTTATAGTAAATGTAATCATGTGATTTTATGAGCTAATATAGGGAGTTCCCTAACTTAGCCTGTCATAGAGGAAGTGAGAAGGCAAGAAAATATTTCCATGCTTTGAAGCAAGCATGAGCAAGCTAACAAGCAAGCATGAAGCAAGCTAACAAGAAGAATGAGGATAGCATGTTTGGAGAAGTGAAAATCCTTCCATATTGTTCAAGAATGGGATAAGTGTGGAATATTTAGACATGTGTCTGGGGCAAAAAACTAAGGCCCAAATGAAGTTAAGTAATGGAGTAAGATTTTCTTTTAGCAGTAAAGTGAAATAATATTTTCAAAATATCATTTGTCAGTAGTATAAAATAAATATCGATTTTCTAATATTATTTTTATTATATCTTTCTTCACTGTTTGCAGTCAAGTGTTTGGCAGTTAAAAAATTTGAATATTGCTATCATTACCTTTTTATCATTTTCTCTAAGTCCTTTCCTTCTTTCTGGTATATAACTTTTCCTCTATTTATCTAATAGTCTTTGCCTAATCTTTTCTTTGATGCTAAAGAATGTTGAAAAATCATTCATTTCTAAGTACATCTTCATTCATTTGACTATAGCAACATCTCAGAATTACTTTTATTTCAACTTTAAAAGATAAATCTCAGTTGTGTTTAATAAATATATATTCTAGATTTATTTTTAATACTGATAGTTTTTTCTTTATTCCTTAGAAAGATGCCAGCTAAATTCTCTGTTATGAGTCAGAAAGTTATTCAAGCCTACTATATTTCATAGTAAATAAAATTAAAATAATTAGACTTCCTCAAGAGCAGAGATAACCCTCAACATATATTGATAGGGACAGAGTAAAGGGACAAAGTAGGTGATTAAATAGTTAATCCCACTAGGGGATTGTAAGTAGAAAAAAATACGGGAGACCACTGTAAGTTAATGATTACTCAAGAAAGCAGTTTTACTTAACCACAAAACCAAGCAGGCTTGCCTAGCAACAAAACCATGCGACAGAAGCACGAGACATGTCCCCAAACAGCAAAACAGTGGTGGCATGAGACCCACATCCTGCCCAGTGAGCTCAGTAAGTCAATGATCCCTAGGACATACTCTCTGCACACATAAAAAAAAATAATGTATGGAAAGGTGCTCATTGTACAGAGACCTGTAATAAGTTTTACAGTCCTGGCTTGACCATGTAGGGACAAAAAAACTCCCCTGCCCAACCTGGAGGAGGAGCTGTTGATGAAAGCATAACGTCTACTCAAGAATGAAGAAGAAAGTGATCTTTTCCCCCTCCTCACTTTTCCTTTGATTATAAGACTGTAGCCCACTAAATTCTCGGGCGCGGCACTCTCTTGCCCACACTCTTGTAAGTCTCACAAGCATCCTATTCCTATAAATCGTCTCTTATCCATCACTTTACCTCTTGCTGAATTCTTTCTGCACTGAGACATAAAGGATTGGGCTCCTCGGAGCCCCCCTAAATGAAACCTATTGGTTTCACATGTGACTATATATATATATATATATACACACACATATATGGAATTTTTAAGAAATCTGTAGTACTTAATGCATAATTGGTCATAGATACTTTTGAGTAACTAATAAAAGTGACATTTTCTCCCCAGAAAAATGAACATAATTTTATCAGCTATTTTTTATAAAATTTATTGTATCGAAACTTTATTTTCCTCACATGGATAGAATAGGAAAATAATCCTTACAAAGAGTTACGTCTCTCTCAGTTGTATCTTTCGCATACAAACAAATTCCACTTTCAGAGAAGTAAATATATTTTTTTAAATGTCTTAATAAAACCAAATTCTATTTCTGCACAAAAGTGTATTTCAAGAGAAAAACAGCTATAGTTTGATTTGCGTAAGAAATTGAAATTTCAAGCAGTCTTTTACATGGCAAGTTCCAAGTGATGTTTTATATCCAGTTGATTTTGATTTTTCACTTTTATAAGTAATGCTATCTCTTGCTCAATGTTACTCACAGTGTCAGAATCAGTATCAGAACTCCTACAATTTGTTTTTCCAGATATCCATAGCCTTGTGTTAAGAATCACTAGATTCTAAGAGAATATTTGTGTCAGAATATATATTGATCTCTTTTTAGTCAAGTTAATGAGATAACATCTGGCTCAGGCTGAATTATGGATTATGTATTGGTAAAAATGAACCTGATTGCAATTCTAAGACAAGTTTAACAAAAGTATGTTTCAAAAGAGTACTAACAGTTCCTAGGTCTGTAAGTCTTGGTTTCCATTAAAGGAAACAAGGTTTATGTTTTTTCACTCCAACCTAGAAAATCTGTTCCTGCAGCACTGAAAAATTTTTCATAGCTATTTGCCTGTAATCGATGGTTCTGGTATCATTTCAAGGTTCTGGCCAAAGAAAATGAAATTTTTCAGCAGCATCCATTATGGTGGCTGGAGGGTGTTGAATTGAAGATTCATCTTATTTGTAATGCAAAAAGTTTTCCAAGTTTTTATTGAGCTCTTTCTTGTACAATAGTTCTGAGAGTGGCTTTCTTCTACCTGTGATAACAGTGAAATTTACACCAATATTTGAATCAAACACTTGAGTCCTTCCTGTGGGAAAACCTTCAATGTGCATTAAGATTCACACTCTCTTCCTATTTCTTGATCAAAGTGCTTATCTAAAGCCCTTGTTCCAATAAAATTGATAATATTCATAGCATTAGCCAAGTATATTTGTTTCCAAATAACCAAAATAAGATGAAAACCAGTTGAACAAAAAATGGAATTTGGGGGTTAGGGAATCCAAAGATAATTAAAATAACCAAATTAAGAGGACAGAAATGCAGGTGGACCCCAGTCACTACTGAAAATAGGGACTCAAAAAACCCACAAGAACTTTCCGGCTCTAGTCTCTGCTTTTCTTAGTGGATTTGTTATATTTCCCAGCCCCCCCCAATTTTATTTTTCCTTGTTCTAGGAAACATAACTGTTGATACCTTCAAGATTTTAAATATAATAACTTCTACAGGGGAAGAATTTATCTAGAATCTCAGTTTCCAGAGACTCATTAATCCAGCCTTGTTCAGATGAATTCTATACTGATCAGTGTGGCAAGTGCCTGAGGTCATATAACAACTTAGAAGCTTCCAGAATAGCAATATGGATAGGATATTGCACCAATAAGATTATAGGGACAACTGGGAAAATATTTTCATTGATGTCACCCACAACATGTTGAAATAAGTTTTAATGCTAATAGATGCTATACAGAAAAGAATACTACACAATGTGGCTACCTGTTTTAAAATCAGACAAACTAAGCCTTTCAAGAATTTCATCAACGTTTAGAACCACCTATTTTTATTCTGCTCAGTGTTCTGTATGACAAATTTTTCTCCATGTGGAAGTTGTAGACAGCCTTTAAAGTTTTCAAAAGAGGTTTAGCTTAAAAAATGATAATTTTTTTCTGGTGTCAATAGGAATGCAGCCCCAAATTGGGAACTAAAGACTCAAGTAAGCATTATTAGTTTTATCCTAGACAGGGAAAATGGTGTATCTCTCAATATTACTAAGACATATATAAAAATAATTTAAAAAGCTTTAGTAATTCTTTGGTAATGACATCATGAAAAAGTAGATGTTTTCATTTTTTATGGTAGAGATTGTCAAACATATTTAAGAGTTTGGATAAATAAAAAATTACTATGTGCCCATCAAACAGATTTAACAGTTATCTATATATGCCCAATCTTATTTCATCTATATCTCTTTCACTTGTCTCCATAACAGATTGTTTTAAAGTAACTACTAGACATAAAATCATTTTTCCTGTAATACTGAAATAGGTATATCTGCAAGGAGATTGAAAATTTAACTTAGTTTTATGTGTTTGCTTGAATCAGATTTCAAAGGGTTTTATAGTTTTATACATTGCATTAGGCTGATCAACCTACTAAGTCTCTTTAATTGTTTTCTTTTAATTTAATTGTTCCAGAAGTGGGATGGATTTCTCACATTTTGAATTTTTTATCTCTGTGAGAAAAAGGAGTAGTAACTGCTAATAGGTAAAGAGTTTCTCTTTGGGGTGATGAAAACATTCTAGAATTAGATTGTGGTAATGACTGTATAACTTGTAAATATACTAAAATCCACTAAATTGCACACTTTTATATAGTGAGTTTTATGGTATGTGGATTATATTTTTTTTGAAAAAGGAAATAAAATCAGAACATTTACACTGGAATAGAATTAAGGTATCTTCTGGCCCAGTGGTTTCCGAACTGGCTGATTATTGAAATCACGTGAAGAGGTTCTGATATAAATAGATTTTCTAGACATTCTTATTTCATAGGTCTGAAGTGAAGCATAGAAGTATTATATTTTAAAAGAGATTCTGTGATTATGATTAATATTTAGGTTTCAAAACCATTAAGAGGAAAATAAAGCCCAAAGAAATGTGATCCCAAGGATCAAGGAGCTAGTAGCAGCAGGAATCATATGCCAAGCCTCTCAGTTTCTTTTTCATGATCTTTTCATAATGCTGTGCTGCTTCCCATTATAGACAGCTTCAAACCAATTAAGCTTGATACACAGGATCCTTTATGTCTCCTGTATATCCTATAGTGACCCAAGAAAAGCCATTTAAGCTGGGTTTCTTCTCATTTACCCTAGGCCAACAATCCATCTCTTTCCCATTTCTGCCCCCTTCCCTTGAAAACCCCTGCTTCTCCCTTTGATCTGGAACAAGAGAACAGTGAGGTTTATGTTGCAAATTTAGACAATCATGCTGAGGAAGGGGAAGTAGATCAAAATAAATCCACAATTCTGTTTCAACACGATGGATTTAAGTATATTGTTATTGTTGTATTGTACCTGCCTCTTTCTAATTTTGTCTGCCTGCCTTTTCATGCCCCTCTCCCTCCCTCTCTCTCTCTCTCTCTCTCTCTCTATTTCTTTATAAAATTTTCTCTACTCTGAGACCATCTTCCTAGTTCCTGGGAAGAAGGTCAACCAAAGCAGAGTTGATATTACTACATTCTACAATATATGTTATTAATGCCTATGCAAATACTTTGTAGCTAAAACAACCATGTGGTTATATGTCTACGGAGGAGAAACATAAAGTTATAAAGGAACAACTATGAGAGAATTATTAATGTGATTTTCACTTTGACCTTTTTACTTGCATGATCTTCATCCTAGTTGGTCTAAAGAACACATTGACCAGGGTATAGTCTAGCATTCCTTACAGAATGAATGAAAGGAGTGTGAGGTCATGATTTAATATGATGATTAACTTAATGACATGAGTTAAGAATTGTGAAGTGGTTAGAGCTATGTCTGACGCATAGTGCTTTTTGAGTGTTATTATTGTTAGTATTACTAAAGGAGTCACAACATGGATTTCTCCCTGTAGTATAATAGTGAAGATACTTCTTCTGCCCCAGTTCTTGAAACAAGGTTTACTTCACTGGGGGTGAAGTGTGGGTGATGTTAGGGGGTGATAAAAAGGATTCGGGGATGGAAACAAGAGATGGAGGCAGAAATGTAAACTGATAGAGACCAGATCACCTGATAAACAAAGCACCAAAGACTTCTAGCTCTTTCCTGCCAGCTTATGTTTGCGCACAACTACCTTCAGACATCATCTTGGGCGGAAAGCATTGGAGAGCAAGGCTATTTGAGAGAGGTAGCATTTTTTTCTAGAGAGACTGAATATTAACTGAAAAGACTGTTTAAATGATGAAAGGCAGTAAAGGGACTTCCGCGGCTATTCCTTTGCTACCATGTTGTATTTGTTGTTTTCTTCTGAAAACCCACTATCTATTCGTCCTTCAGTCGCCTCATTTGGCAATTCATCTTCTCACACTCTTAAACTGAACATATGGTTTCATTTCTGTGGTCCCACCTCTTAACTCTATATAAGTGTTTTATTTAAAGCTGTGATCCTGTTGTGTAGCAGTAATATTAGCGGGTGATATTTTTCTCATGTACAATCCAATGTAAAAGACTGAATCGTTGAATTTGACAGGTATCCCTTCTAATGAACACAACAGTGCCAAAGATAATTCTGAAGCAGTATATTTGAACTCACAAAGTCCTCTCATATGGAATTTATGTTTTCGACTTTTTTCAGTAGTTACATATGACTAAGAGGAATATAGACTTCTAGATCAAAAGCATCTGTGGATAGATTGTGTGCTGCATTTTGTGTCCTATATTATGTGGTAAAGTGAATTTTCCCCACTCAGATACATAATAGACTATGATCTTTGTTCTCCACTGGTGTCTCCCTCACCCCCTGCATTGGAAACATTGGTTGCCTTTGCTATAAATGTCAAATGAACAGTGTTAGGGAAATTCAAGTGGCTGTTGAAATAAATTTTTAGGCCCAAGGTGGAGCAGCTCCTCCCTGGGGTGCCACATCAGCAGATTAAAACTAAGATAACTTTCCCATTCCTGTAAATGCTTCACTTGACCAGAAACACTGTATATCCAGCCAGCCAATCCCCAAATGCCAAGAATCTGTAATGACTTCCTTGTTGTAAATAAGGTCAGATATACAACCCCAGCCAATCAACTTAAGCTAAACACACTTTTCTTACTCCCCAGTTGTCTTCCTCTATAAAAGCTTGCAGCCCTGTTCCTTGCTTTGCAGTTCTCTGGACTCTTGAGGGTGGAGACTGTCTGCTCTGTGAAATGTAAAATAAAATTTGCTTATATCAACTAAATTGTTCTCTTTGGTTATTTTAACATGACCCCTTATAAAATTTTGCTTTGGCATAGCTTGTGTTAGCAAAATATGTCCAAAGATTTCATACCACTTATAATTTTGTGTTGCAAAATGTACCTGAGAGGGAGGTTTGTTATAAAAGAAGGAGCAGATAAAGAATTAATAGACAGAGAATCTCAGGAGTTCTAATTTGATGCATTAGGGACTATAGCCTCCGTCTCCTCCCCACCACCATTTCTGATATTTAAAAAAAGATATGGTTACCAAAGGGGAAATGTGTGGGGGAGGGATAAATTAGGAAGTTGGGATTAACACATACACACTACTATATATAAAAAGATAATCAACAAGGACCTACTCTATAGCACAGGAAAATCTACTCAGTACTCTGTAATAAACTATATGGGAAAAGAATCTGAAAAAGAATAGATATATTTATATGTATAATTAAATCACTTTGCTGTATACCTGAAACCAGCACAACATTGTAAATCAACTATATTCCAATACAAAATAAAAATTAAAAAAAATAAGACACAGCAGAATACACTCATTCTAGACCTCGGAGATAGATATAGAAAGTTCTTTGTACAGGTATGCATGCCAACATGTGTGCATGCTACCCCTTTCTTGTATATGCCACAAATATTGTATTTAGTTCATGTGGTGTGAAGCAAGAAAAAAATTACTAGCTCAGAAAAAATTCCAGAGAACAAAACTTTAAGCCATTTCTGTATTTCTGAATTTTTCTTGACCCTCTTCAAAATGTGGACTTGAAATTATTAAATGTTAGTTCATTTTACAACTATAGAGATTAATACCCTCCTGTGCGGGGGGTGTGTGTGTGTGTTTACTTGTTTTCTGCTGTGTTTCAGAATGGAGTTAACCAGGATTAGTTTTATAGTAGTAAAGGACCATATTTTTAAGGAAAAAAATAGAGCAACATGAGATTACTGGCGTCATGGTTTTATGATGTGTCCAGAGAGACTCAGATGAGCCCTGGAACTGAAGTCTAGTGCCTTATCCAGACAAGTACAAAGGGATAAGGTGATTAAGGGTGGTGCTGAGAAAAGTTTATTTCATTTCATCCACTATTTTGTTTCTGGATTTAGCATCTCCAAAAGTTTGCTCAGGAAATAACGCCATTCCAAGAACGACACAATAAAAAAAATAACTTTTGTAATAATAAAGAGTTGTAACTATTTCTTATCATTTTCCACCCATCTTTGAATGAATGAATATCATTTTCAAAAGCCTGATGATCAAGATAGTGTAACTGGGCTGATTTAGTATTAAAGAATGGAATTAGAAATTGTAGAATATGCCGGAGGCTATAAATTTCATTGGTGATTGGGCTTTGTCTGGGATTACCTATGGTAAATTTACAATGCCTAAAATAGTGATGTTTATAAATGAGGTACTCAGTAAGTGTTTGTTACATGAATTTGTGAATGCATATTTGAGATTATGCAAAAGAAGTTATAGCAATGTATATCTCAGGGAGTACTTGCCAGTAATACTTTGCAGAAGCCAAGTTATTAAACTTTCATTATGAGAAAGGGAGTAGGTGACTTAAAAAATGTGCATAGTTAATTATTATCCTCTTTTCTATGAGCTAAGTTCATTTTATACCTGAGTGGAACCTGGGTTTGGGAAACAGGATTCTGCTCAATGGATGTCTGTCTGTACTAGAAACATTCAGAAGGAGACTCAAGTAGAAATTCAGCTCATTAGAAAGACTACTAAGGTCAGTGGTTCCCAAAGTTGGAGTATACATATTCTAATTTCTATTAAAAAAATGCTATTACAAATTCTTTCTTACATGGGCTGCCATTTGTCAGTGTAGTATATAAAGTATCTTCAAGTAACTCTGAAGAGTTCCCACATTCACTCCTTCCCTTTTAGTGTATTGTGACTTGGTAGATAGTTCACTATTACCCAAAACCATGAACAGTAAATTTCATATGAACATGTTTTTTAATGGTAGAATATTTATAATAGAGTGGAAGGAATGCAGAAGTACCAAAACAATTTTTTTTTAAATCACCCAGAAATTTACATGTTTTCTCATAATGAAATACTCAAAAAGGAGATTTCAAATCACATAATTTTGGTAACAGAAACCCAAATGTTCCAAATTTTCTGACAATTTCCTTGATATCATAAAGCTAAAATGTTGTCTATAGTAGTTAACCAGACAGATATTAAGAAATAACCAAATACTTTTTAAGACAAAAGATTCATTTCAAAGTGACAAAACTTTTTGAAAATAGATGCCTAGAAATGTTCTCATTACTGAGATAGCTCAGTAGCTGAGTAGCTTCTTATGGATGAGCAAAGAAAGTGTTTCTTGAGGTGGAATCTACTCCTGGTGAAGATTGTTGAAATGACAACAAAGAACCTAGAATATTACATAAACTTAGTTAAATAGATAAAGCAGCAGCAGGTTTTAAGAGGACTGACTCCAATTTTGAAGAAGTTCTAGTATGGGTAAAGTGCTATGCTACAGAGAAATCCTTTGCAAAAGGAAGAGTCAATCAATGTGTCAAACTTCATTGCTGTCTTCTTTTAAAAAAATGCCACAGCCATCCCAACCTTCAGCAACCACCACCCTGATCAATCAGCAGCCATCATGGAGGCAAGACCCTCCACCAGCAAAAAGATTACAACTTTCTGAAGGCTCAGATGATAGTTAGCATTTTTTAGCAGTGAAGTATTTTTTAATTAATGTATGTATGATGTTTTGTAGACATAATGTTATTTCACACTTAATAGACTACACTATAGTGTAAATGTAACTTTTATATGCCCCGAGAAACCAAAAAAACCTGTGTGACTTGCTTTTTTGCAGTGGTCTGGAACTGAACCCACAGTATCTAAGAGGTATGCCCGTAAAACCTCTTAAATGTTTATTTCATATTTTTTTCTTCTTTGTGAAATTTTTGTTTTTGTGTTGTTTAATACAATAGTACATAGATAAAATTTTCAAATAAATGCACGCACTTTTATTAGGAGACACATTCAAGTCTTTAAGTGATAGGAATACATGTCAGAAATGTTTGAAGAACCCTATATTGATTGTCCTACCCCAGGCTTACCGCAAGTACATGGATCTCTAAAGCAGTGAGAACAGTCAGCTCACACGGTAAACACTTCTGGGACCAAGAGAGTGAGAAAAATGGCAGCAGGCATTCACCAGGCAAATTGAAACATCAACTTGACGTTTTTCTGTTATCCTCCCATCCCCTTCCCGCTGCGTGTGCAAATATTTATGTCTTTCAGAACATAAATGTCACATGTTTTTAACCAGTATTTGATGAGATAAAGCAGAAGTTAGGATTCTAATATAGAAAATATGACTCTAGAGCCAGTGTTTTAATGACTATTCTTTTTTTCTTCTTTGTTTCTAACACTTAAAACTTGTATTTCACACTCTTGTCAAAATTTGTTGTTGAAATGTCAAAGCCATATTAAATAATATGAAGTCAGAGCGTTACACTCCTGTTCTTGTTTTTATTGTGAATGTCTTCAGTGTTTCCTTAGAGGGATGACGTTGGCTGCTAATTTGGATTGATGTTGATGTATTACATAATGATATGTATATAGATATTATCATAGGAACAAATATTGCTTGTTTTCTTATATATTTAGAGGTTTATAAAAAATTCAGTGTTGATACATATCTGTCATTTAATCTTTTATTATATAGATTATAAGCTTGCTCCCCCATGCATCTATTGCATTTATTAATTTCCTAAGTGTACTGTGATGTACCCATGAATTCCCAGTGTAATGCTTAGTTGGTAATGGTATATTATTAGATCAAATTTAATAATACTTTATAATTTGTGCACTAGTCATAAATGAGTTTGTGTTTATTCTATATTCATCACCTTTTTTGTTGTTGTTTTTCTTGCTTTGTTCATCTTGCTTATCTTCTTTCCCTATGTAGTAGAACATTTTGAATAGCATGTGTATTTATTATTTTTTCAATCTGAAATACTCTCATTTTACTCAGATGCTATTGGATTCTTCAGTTTTCCTAAACCTTCTAAAGTCCATTTTGGAAGTTCGCATTTTCTTAGAAAGCTAGCATTTCATCTAAACATACAAATTTATTTTATAATATTGTATGAAATTATATCTGTCTGAGTTCTTTTATTTCTTTTTTGTGCATTTGAATTTTAATCTTTTAACAACTTGATTGACATATAATTCACATAGCATACAGTTCTTCCATTTAAAGCGTAATTCAATGGTTTTTAGTATATTCACAAAGTTGTACAACCACCACCACAATTTCATTTTGTGACATTTTCATCACTCCAAAAGAAAACCCAGTACAAATTCGCAGTCACTCTCCATTCCTCTCCCACCCCCAGGCCGAGTCAACCTCTAATCTCTACTTTTTATCTCTATAGATTTGCCTGTTCTGGATATTTCATATAAATGGAATAATATAATTTGTGGCCTTCTGCCCCTGGCTTTTTACGTTTAGTATCATATTTTCAAGGTTTATTTTATTGTAACATGCATCAATACCTATTACTTTTTTGGCTGAATAATATTCTGTTGTATGGATATATCAAAATTTTTTCAGCCATTCATCTGTTAATGGACATTTGAGCTGTTTCCACTTTTTGGACGTTACAAATAATACTGTTATGGATACTTATATACAAGCTTTTGTGTGGATGTATGTTTTCATTCCTCTTGTATTTATACATATACCTAGGAGTGGAATTGTTGGATCAAGTGTAATTTTTTATAACATCATAGTAATGATATTGGTTTAGAAATTCAGCAGAAATAGATCTTAAAACATTTATTGGATTCTTTATTCCTTCATATTTAAAAAAATAAATAAATTCCTTCTGTTTTTCATGGAGAGTTCTGAAATTTGAAGAAAAAATGGGCATTAATGTATATTTCAGACAGACATTTTAAATTTTACTCACCTATAAGAGAGCCATATGGATTTGTTATGGGAAAATAAGCTATTGATTTTTTTCTTATTTGTCTCAAAGAGATGCCATGCAAGATATGAACTGGAACCATACAGAGAATTAAGAGTTGAATGGGGAATTGCTAAAATCTCCATGTGGAAACTCTACAGCATCAGACAAAAATTATTCAGTTATCTGTGTGCCAAGTTGCAACTGATTTTATAGTTTTCATAAAGGTAAATGATATATGCTAGAATGTTGTGATTTTACTGTTGAATTCTTTTTCAAATAATTATTTTTAGATTCTGTTATTCATTAGGATGTACGCATATGCATATGTGTTTATGTCTGTAGGTCTACACACACCATACACACATGTACCCACACTTAATCTCTAAAACCTAACAGGTTCAAAATAAAACAAATTATTTTTTTTTCTCCACACGTCTTCACCCTTATTAGCAATTTTATTAAAAGTCACCAAAGTGCTTAGTTGTATAAAATAGAGAACTCCGAATCATCTTGACTCTTTCCTATCCTACAGGGTGCTTCATGGTCTGGATTCTGCTTATTACTTCAGAATCACTCCATTTTAGTTCCCAAACACCAGCTCTCTGTGATCAATCCATATAGGCCTTGTCTCAAATCCTACAGTACCATTCTTATCCTGTTGCCTAGAAAGCTTGATTGGTTTCTTCTTGTTCTCCAAGAATCGGATAGATTCCCTCCTTGATCACTAAGATTTCTAGGATAGGAACCTCATTCTGAATCCTGTTTATTTCCTTTGGAGCACTCCTTAGCATGAGGAATAATTTTTATTTTATTTTTCTTCTTTCTCCTACACTAAATGACAAGCTCCAATAAGGAAAATATTATGACTATTATATTTACCTTGCAGAATAATTGACATTAGAAGTCACAGACTAAATATTTATGGATTGAAAACATAAAATAAAATATCAAGTATGGGTTAATTTCCTGGGAATTCTTTGGAAGATTTAAACCAGTAAGCAAACAACTAGCAAACTATCAGCTCAGACTCAAAATGAATGACATTTATTTTTAAAATTACATATTCTTGTTTCCATATGCGAAAATTGCCAAGAAAAATATAATGTACATCTTTGTTAGTTTTCATGAAATTTACAAAGATTAAAAAAAATTCCTTTAAAAATTAATATTAAATATAAGGCTGAAAAAATTTGCCTTTTCTAGGTAGTGATTGTGAAGGATGTGCTGTAAGATTTATCCTTAAAATAATCAAACACACAAATAGTAGAGAGAACAGTGAATAGGGACAATGCAAGACCATACATTTTCCTAAATATGCTGATATTGTTCAAAGTATTTCTGGATCTTCTCTTGGGACTGTTCTTGGAGGCCACAGCACATTCCTTCATGCTTTCTCTGTCAGGGAAAATGTTTATCATTTAAAGGTGGATTCAGTTTTTGGAACACACAACCAATTTTGAGCCAAGTTTGCTGAGTAAGAGAGTGATTAAGTTGGAAGATACTGCTTAAATCAAAGAAAAGCAAAATAACTGAAGAAATAAGATTAAACTTCATGGTCAGCTCACAAAACTGAACTTGAACTAACTCCCAAGAAAGAAATTCCAAAGGTTTTCAGAAAAATAGAAAAAAACTGGAATAACTTTATTGCCTCATAAATGTGACTTATAAAGTTCTAATAGCTCTGTCTAAAAATGAGCCTTTTCCTATTAGCAATATTCTGTTGATTTTTGTTGTTATTGTTGAAGTATAGTTGATTTACAGCTTGTGTTAGATTCAGGTGTACAGCAAAGTGATTTTGTTATGTATACATTTTATATATATATATTTATATATTGATATATATGCTTTTCAAAAACTCTTTTCCATTATAAGTTATTATAAGATATCGAATGTAGTTCTCTGTGCTATATGGTATGTCCTTGTTTTTTATCTATTTTATATATAGTAGTTTGTAACTGTTAATCCCATACTCCTAATTTATCCTTCCCCCTGCTTCCCCTTTGGTAACTATAAGTTTGTTTTCTACGTGAGTCTTTTTCTGTTTTGATATTTTGAACTACATTGTTAATTCATTTAAAACTCCTAAGGTAATTACTTGTATGCTTCAATACAATTTGAGTGTATTTACTGGGAGATCATAATGCATATGTTTTTTGGAAATTACTCATAAAGAAAGAGTAAAATTGAAAATTGTTGACAGAGTGTTTGATGGCAATGTAAATGTGAGTATGGCTACTTCAAATTGGTGAGTTAAGTGTTATTTTATTTTTCTTTAAAATTTTAAATTATTAAATAATAATAAATATATAATGCAATAAAAATAATAAGAATAAATAATAATTATGTCTAATTCAGTTTCTTATTGTATCAAAATTTAATGTAGTTAATTATCAAAATGCTAAAATGAGCCATTATTTTTCTTTTACCAAAAATTAATATTCATCAGAATTGTTCAAGTTAATAGCTTAAATTATGCTTAATGTAGGAATTAACATAGAGAGATTGCATAATAAAATTTATTTCCTATTCATAGATCAAACAACCATGATTTTAGAAATAAAATACTTTAAGAATAATATACTAGTCAAGGGATTTAGCTGCCAGAATAAGAAACCACTTCTCTTTAATGTAATAGAAATGGAATTTATTAAAAGATACGTAAACAAGAAATCAGCCCATCTCACCAGAAAACTGGTTTGAATGTTTCTCTGGTGCTGACTCTAATTAAAATTGAATTCATGGGACACCAAGAAGGTGACCTCAAGTGCTCTCCTAATTTGTATTACATTTTTTCCCAAACTCAGATACTTTTTTTCTTAACACCTTTATTAGTGTATAATTGCTTTACAATGGTCTGTTAATTTCTGCTTTATAACAAAGTGTATCAGCTATACATATACACATATCCCCATATCTCCTCCCTCTTGTGTCTCCCTCCGACCCTCCCTTTCCCACCCCTCTAGGTGGTCACAAAGCATTGAGCTGATCTCCCTGTGCTATGCGGCTGCTTCCCACTAGCTAGCTATTTTACATTTGGTAGTATATATGAGTCCATGCCACTCTCATTTCGTCCAGCTTACCCTTCCCCCTCCCTGTGTCCTCAAGTCCATTCTCTTCGTCTGTGTCTTTATTCCTGTCCTGCCCCTAGGGTCTTCAGAACCTTTTTTTTTAGATTCCATGTATATGTGTTAGCATACGGTATTTATTTTTCTCTTTCTGACTGGCTTCACTCTGTATGACAGTCTCTATGTCCATCTACCTCACTACAAATAACTCAATTTCATTTCTTTTTATGGCTGAGTAATATTCCATTGTATATATGTGCCACATCTTCTTTATCCATTCATCTGTCGATGGACACTTAGGTTGCGTCCATGTCCTGGCTATTGTAAATAGAGCTGATATGAATATTGTGGTACATGACTCTTTTTGAACTATGGTTTTCTCAGGGTATATGCCCAGTAGTGGTATTGCTGGGTCATATGGTAGTTCTATTTTTAGTTTTTTAAGGAACATGCATACTGTTCTCCATAGTGGCTGTATCAATTTACATTCCCACCAACAGTGCAAAAGAGTTCCCTTTTCTCCACACCCTCTCCAGCATTTATTGTTTGTAGATTTTTTGATGATGGCCATTCTGACTGTTGGGAGGTGACACCTCATTGTAGTTTTGATTTGCATTTCTCTAATGATTAGTGGTGTTGAGAATCCTTTCATGTGTTTTTTGGCAATCTGTATATCTTCTTTGGAGAAATGTCTATTTAGGTCTTCTGCCCACATTTGGATTGGGTTGTTTGTTTTTTTGATATTGAGCTGCATGAGCTGCTTGTAAATTTTGGAGAGTAATCCTTTTTCAGTTGCTTCATTTGCAAATATTTTCTCCCATTCTGAGGGTTGTCTTTTGGTCTTGTTTATGGTTTCCTTTGTTGTGCAAAAGCTTTTAAGTTTCATTAGGTCCCATTTGTTTATTTTTGTTTTTACTTCCATTTCTCTAGGAGGTGGGTCAAAAAAGGATCTTGCTGTGATTTATGTCATAGAGTGCTCTGCCTATGTTTTCCTTTAAGAGTTTTATAGTGTATGGCCTTACATTTAGGTCTTTAATCCATTTTGAGTTTATTATTGTGTATGGTGTTAGGGAGTGTTCTACTTTCATTCTTTTTTATGTAGCTGTCCAGTTTTCCCAGCACCACTTATTGAAGAGGCTGTCTTTTCTCCATTGTATATTCTTGCCTCCTTTATCAAAAATAAGGTGACCATATGTGTG
The DNA here is from genome assembly GCF_028021215.1 of Eschrichtius robustus. NCBI lineage: Eukaryota > Metazoa > Chordata > Mammalia > Artiodactyla > Eschrichtiidae > Eschrichtius > Eschrichtius robustus. The sequence goes on from NC_090829.1 coordinate 46,532,999, forward strand.
TGGGTTTATCTCTGAGGTTTCTATCCTGTTCCATTGATCTATATTTCTGATTTTGTGCCAGTACCATACTGTCTTGATTACTGTAGCTTTGTAGTATAGTCTGAAGTCCAGGATCCTGATTCATCCAGTTCCATTTTTCTTCCTCAACATTGCTTTGGCTATTCAGGGTCTTTTGTGTTTCCATAAAAATTGTGAATTTTTTTGTTCTAGTTCTGTGAAAAATGCCATTGGTAGTTTGATAGGGATTGCTAGTATTCTGTTCAGGATTTTTGTATCTATGTTCATCACTGATATTGGCCTGTAGTTTTCTTTCTTTGTGACATCTTTGTCTGGTTTTGGTATCAGGGTGATGGTGGCCTCATAGAATGAGTTTGGGAGTGTTCCTCCCTCTGCTATATTTTGGAAGAGTTTGAGAAGGATAGGTGTTAGCTCTTCTCTAAATGTTTGGTAGAATTCACCTGTGAAGCCATCTGGTCCTGGGCTTTTATTTGTTGGAAGATTTTTAATCACAGTTTTAATTTCAGTGCTTGTGATCGGTCTGTTTATATTTTTGATTTCTTCCTGGTTCAGTCTCAGAAGGTTGTGCTTTTCTAAGAATTTGTCCATTTCATCCAGGTTGTCCATTTTATTGGCGTAGAGTTGCTTGTAGTAATCTCTCATGATCCTTTGTATTTCTGCAGTTTCAGTTGTTACTTCTCCTTTCTCATTTCTAATTCTATTGATTTGAGTCTTCTCCCTTTTTTTCTTGATGAGTCTGGCTAATGTTTTATCAATTTTGTTTATCTTCTCAAAGAACCAGCTTTTAGTTTAATTGACTTTTGCTATGGTTTCCTTCATTTCTTTTTTTTTTTTTTTAAATTTATTTATTATTTATTTTTGGTTGTGTTGGGTCTTCGTTTCTGTACGAGGGCTTTCTCTAGTTGCGGCAAGCGGGTGCCACTCTTCATCGCGCTGCGCGGGCCTCTCACTATCGCGGCCTCTCTTGATGCGGAGCACAGGCTCCAGATCCGCAGGCTCAGCAGTTGTGGCTCACGGGCCCGGTTGCTCGGCGGCATGTGGGATCTTCCCAGACCAGGGCTCGAACCCGTGTCCCCTGCATTGGCAGGCAGATTCTCAACCACTGCGCCACCAGGGAAGCCCAAGTTTCCTTCATTTCTTTTTCATTTATTTCTGGTGTGATCGTTATGATTTTTTTCCTTCTGCTAACTTTGGGGTTTTTTTTTTTTTCTTTTTTCTCTAATTGCTTTAGGTGTAAGGTTAGGTTGTTTATGTGAGATGTTTCTTGTTTCTTGAGGTAGGATTGTATTGCTATAAACTTCCCTCTTAAAACTTTTTTTGCTGCATCCCATAGGTTTTGGGTTGCCGTGTTTTCATTGTCATTTGTTTCTAAGTATTTTTTGATTTCCTGTTTGATTTCTTCAGTGATCTCTTGGTTATTTAGTAGCATATTGTTTAGCCTCCATGTATTTGTATTTTTTACAGATTTTTCCTGTAATTGATATCTAGACTCATAGCATTGTCATCAGAAAAGATACTTGATACCATTTCAAGTTTCTTAAATTTACCGAGGCCAGATTTGTGAACCAAGATATGATCTATCCTGGAGAAAGTTCGATGAGCACTTGAGAAGAAAATGTTTTCTGTTTCTTTTGGATGCAATGTCCTATAAATATCAATTAAGTCCATGTTGTTTAATGTATCATTTAAAGCTTGTGTTTCCTTATCTATTTTCATTTTGGATGATCCGTGCATTGGTGAAAGTGAGGTCTTAAAGTCCCCTACTATTATTGTGTTACTGTCGATTTCCCCTTTTATGGCTGTTAGCATTTGCTTTTGCATTGAGGCACTCGTATGTTGGGTGCATAAATATTTACAATTATTATATCTTATTGGATTGATCCCTTGATCATTATGTAGTGTCCTTCTTTGTCTCTTGTTATAGTCTTTATTTTAAGGTCTATTTGGTCTGATATGAGAATTGCTACTCCAGCTTTCTTTTGATTTCTGTTTGCATGAAATATCTTTTTCCATCCCCTCACTTTCAGTCTGCATGTGTCCCTAGGTCTGAAGTGGGTCTCTTGTAGACAGCATATACACAGGTCTTGTTTTTGTATCCATTCAGCTAGTTTATGTCTTTTGGTGGGAGCATTTAAACCATTTACATTTAAGGTAATTATCGATATGCATGTTCCTATTACTATTTTCTTAATTGTTCTGAGTTTGTTATTGTAGGTTTTTTCTTTCTCTTGTGTTTCCTGCCTAAAGAATTTCCTTTAACATTTGTTGTAAAGCTGGTTTAGTGGTGCTGAATTCTCTTAGCTTTTGCTTGTCTGTAAAGATTTTAATTTCTCTGTCGAATCTGAATGAGATCCTTGCTGGCTAGAGTAATCTTGGTTGTAGGTTTTTCCCTTTCATCACTTTAAATATGTCTTGACACTCCCTTCTGCCTTGCAGAGTTTCTGCTGAAAAGTAAGCTGTTAACCTTATGGGGATTTCCTTGTATGCTATTTGTTGCTTTTCTCTTGCTGCTTTTAATATTTTCTCTTTGTATTTAAGTTTTGATAGTTTGAGTAATATATGTCTTGCCATGTTTCTCTTTGGATTTATCCTGTATGGGACTCTCTGCACTTCCTGGACTTTATTGGCTATTTCCTTTCCCATATTAGGGAAATTTTCAACTATAGTCTCCTCAAATATTTCCTCAGTTCCTGTCTTTTTCTCATCTTCTTCTGGGACCCCTATAATTCGAATGTTGGTGCATTTAATGTTGTCCCAGAGATCTCTGAGACTGTACTCAATTATTTTCATTCTTTTTTCTTTATTCTGCTCTGTGGCAGTTATTTCCACTATTTTATCTTCCAGGTCACTTATCCGTTCTTCTGTCTCAGTTATTCTGCTATTGATTCCTTCTAGAGAATTTTAAATTTAATTTAGTGTTTTTCATCATTGTTTGTTCTTTAGTTCTTCTAGGTCCTTGTTAAATGTTTCTTGTATTCTCTCCATTCTATTTCCAAGATTTTGGATCATCTTTACTATCATTGCTCTGAATTCTTTTTCAGGTAGACTGCCTATTTCCTCTTCATTTGTTTGTTCTGGTGGGTTTGTACCTTGCTCCTTCATCTGCTGTGTGTTTCTCTTTCTTCTCATTTTACTTAACTTACTGTGTTTGCAGTCTCCTTTTTGCAGGCTGCAGGTTCATAGTTCCTGTTGTTTTTGGTGTCAGCCCCCAGTGGCTAAGTTTGTTTCAATGGTTTGTATAGGCTTCCTGGTGAAGGGGACTAGTGCCTGTGTTCTGGTGGATGAGGCTGGATCTTGTCTTTCTGGTGGGCAGGACCACATCTGTTCGTGAGTTTTGGGGTGTTTGTGACCTTATTATGCTTTTAGGAAGCCTCTCTGCTAATGGGTGGAGTTGTGTTCCTGTCTTGCTAGTTGTTTGGCGTAGGGTGTCCAGCACTGTAGCTTGCTGGTCGATGAGTGGAGCTGGGTCTTAGCGTTGAGATGGAGATCGCTGGGAGAGCTTTTGCCATTTGATATTACATGTTGTCAGGACGTTTCTGGTGGACCAATGTCCTGAACTCAGCTCTCCCCGCTCAGAGGCACAGGTCTGACACCTGGCTTGAGCACCAAGACCCTGTCAGCCACACGGTTCAGAAGAAAAGGGAGAAGAAAAGAAAAGAACAAAGAAAGACAGAACGAAAGAAAGAAAGAAAGATGAAAGAAAAAGGAAGTAAAGTTATTAAAATAAAAAATTTAAAAAATTATTAAAAATAAAAAATTAAAAAGTGATAAAGAAAAAAGAAAGAAAGAAAGAAGAGAGCAACCAAACCCAAAACAAACCCACCAATGATAAGAAGCACTGAAAACTATACTAAAAGCAAAACAAAAAAAGGACAGACAGAACCCTAGGACAATGGTAAAATCAAAGCTATACAGACAAAATCACACAAAGAAGCATACACATACACACTCACAAAAAAAGAAAAAGAAAAAAATATATATATATCTATATATTAAAAAAAAGGAAGAGAGCAACTAAATAACCAAATCTACCAATGATAATAAACTCTAAATACTAAACTAATATAAACATAAAACCAGAAACCAGTCAGTTTCATAGAGCAAACCCCAAATCTACAGTTGCTCCCAAAGTCCACCACCTCAATTTTGGGATGAATCGTTGTCTATTCAGGTGTTCCACAGATGCATGGTACATAAGTTGATTGTGGAGATTTAATCTGCTGCTCCTGAGGCTGCTGAGAGAAATTTCCCTTTCTCTTCTTTGCACAGCTCCTGGGGTTCAGCTTTGGATTGGCCCCTCCTTTGCATGTAGGTTGCCTGAGAGCATCTGTTCCCACCCAGACAGGATGGGGTTAAAGGAGCAGCTGATTCAGGTGCTCAGGCTCACTCAGGCCGGGGGGAGGGAGGGGTACGGATGCTGGGCGAGCTTGTGGCAGCACAGGCTGGCGTGACATTGCAACAGTCTGAGGCACACCGTGTATTCTTCTGGGGAAGTTGTCCCTGGATCACAGGACCCTGGCAGTGGTGGACTGCACAGGCTCCTGGGAGGGGAGTTGTGGATAGTGACATGTGCTTGCACACAGGCTTCTTGGTGGCTGCAGCAGGAGCCTTAGTGTTTGATGCCCGTCTCTGGGGTCCGCGCTGATAGCCGCGGCTCACGCCCGTCTCTGGAGCTAGTTTAGGTGGTGCTCTGAATCCCCTCTCCTCGTGCACCCCAAAGCAATGGTCTCTTGCCTCTTAAGCAGGTCCAGACTTTTTCCCGGACTCCCTCCCTGCTAGCCATGGTGCACTAGACCCCTTCAGGCTGTGTTCATGCAGCCAACCCCAGTCCTCTCCCTGGGATCTGACCTCCTAAGCTGGAGCCTCAGCTCCCAGCCCCCATCCACCCCGGCGGGTGAGCAGACAAGACTTTCAGTCTGGTGAGTGCTGGTCAGCCCTGATCCTCTCCGGGTATCTCTCTGCTTTGCCCTCTGCACCTCTGTTGCTGCACTCTCCTCCCTGGCTCTGAAGCTTCACCCCTGCCCACCCACCATCTCCACCAATGAAGGGGCTTCCTAGTGTGTGGAAACTTTTCCTCCTTCACAGCTCCCTCCCCGAGGTGCACAGCTCCCTCCCCTCCTGTCCCTATTCTTTTGTCTCTGTTTTTTCTTTTTTCTTTTGCTCTACCCAGGTATATGGGGAGTTTCTTGCATTTGGGGAAGTCTGAGGTCTTCTGCCAGCATTCAGTAGGTGTTCTGTAGGAGTTGCTCCACATGTAGGTGTATTTCTGATGTATTTGTGGGGAGGAAGGTGACCTCCACATCTTACTCCTCTGCCATCTTGAAGGTCTCCTCCCAAAGTCAAATTCTTGAGACCTTCCTGAAGGATTGAGTTTGACCCATTAGCTTCCAGGGTTCTGGGAGAATGAATACCTAGTATGACCTCTATATATAGTCTGAATCAGATCTTAGCCTTCCATCAAGATCGACAAAGAAGCAGACTGCCAAATTTAGCAATACTTTTAGATGATGGGGAATAAAAAAAGAGGGAAAACTAATTTCCACCACTGTCCTTTTTCATGGAAGCATTTTAAGATGAACAGGTTGTTAAATTTTAGTAATTATTGACACTAATATTCTACACACTAATAATACATACATTAATAATACACTCCTAGTAGGAAAACCCTGTTTAGAGTGACTCAAAGATGCTAACGTTGTATAGATACAAAGGAAATGAAACCTTAGCATACTACTTGGTATTTCTTATTGTTATTTTTGTTTTCTGTTGTTTATTTTTATTTTTATTCCTATCCTTATATGTTTTTAGCTTTATAAAACTTACATGGAAGAAACACAGCAAACTTAGGAATGATTAAGATCTGAAAGAAGATAGGTCCTCAGTGCAGAGAGAAAAATGGAAAATGGTAGTACTACTATCTTCATCTTGCAGAGTACAAAAGTCAATATTATTGAAGTGATGGAATAGACCTAAAAGTTAGAGCATTTTATTTAAAAGTTACAGACACAAACTATACAAAATTTTAAATAATATTTATATCATAATCTACATATGGAACTGTGAAGAAGGAAACAGTGAAATCTTTTATATAGGGAAGAATATCAATCAGTTGCTGATGTGAAATAAACCATTTCAAAACCCAGTTATTTAAAACAGTCAAATAATTCTCACTCATGTGTCTGAAGGTCATCTGATCTACTCTGAGATGCTCTTGACAGCTCTACTTCAAGCTACACATCTGCTTGGGCTTGGCTCCTGCTGTGGATTTGACTTTTGTCTGCTCTTCATGTCTCTCATCCTCCTTGGACCGGCACATTCATTGGGGTAAATTCTTTTCACGGTGAAGGTAGAAACAGAGAGCATGGGGAAAACACACAAAAGCTCTTAGGTCCAGGTTTGAAAATAGCACAAAAACACTGACTAATACACATCTCATTGTCCAGAGCAAGTCTAATGGTCAAGCCAACATGGTAAGAAAAGGGAAAGTATCTGTTAAAGTTGAGGATACAGATTTGTAGTCAATAATTCAATCTATTGTAGTGTAACCATCAGAAAAGCTAAAATCGGAAACAAGGAAAGGATAACTCCTTTGGGGAATGGTATTAGAAGAGAGGAACGATGAGATGGGTGATTACTCCTTTTCATCCTAATCTGTTCTGTACCATTTTGAGTCGTTAGAACATTTGCATTGTATTACTTTGTTGAACAGGAAAAAAAAAAAGCACAGAAGAACAAAACCCATGTGTGATTAGCAAAAAAAAAGAAAAAGAAAAAAGGAGAGAGAGAGAAATAAATGACTTTTTAAATTGGCCTTGCATATATTTATTATTAGAAAATGTAAAGAATTTATGAAACCAAATTTTAGGTATTCCATATTTTTATGCATGTGTCATATTAAATCACCAGAACCATAATTAATCTGTCTTATGCTAAAGGTTTTCTACTAAAACATGCAGTTTTATAGAAACACTATGGAGAAGGATTTTGATAATAATACAATATTATATAATATGATTATATTTACACAAACTATATATTTTTAGAACAATTTTTTGAGGGTGTCTTTCTTTTATTTTACTTTTACTGATTTTATACTATTATATTGCTTTCAGACTGCATTTATGCCAGTTAAATACTAAATAAGAACACAGGAACAAAAATTTATCATTGGTAGAAAAATAATTTATTTAGGATGTCTTGTACTATGTATTTACTTTTATGAAAACTTCTAATTCTTAAAAGAAAAAATACTATAGAAGAGTCAACAAACAGAGAAGGCAGTTTGACAAAAAGAGACATATAGTTTAATAACTGACAAAATGGGTTGAAATACATCTGCTCTGTTTTCAATACTATGAGTCTTTTTCAGTTATAATAGCTAATCTTTCTGAGCATTTATGATGTTCCAGACTCTAACAAATGTTTCAAATTATCAACTATAATCTTCACAATGGCTCCGTAAAGCAGGTGCTAATGTTTTTACCATTTTACAGATGAGGAAATTGAGTTTTCAGGGAGATCAATGAATTTACAAAGGTGACACAAAAAGTAAATGTTGAGGTAGCAATTACTTTGAGTTTTTTCTTCTTCGGTTTCTTGTTTTTAACTATAATACAAGAATACCTTTCTCAAGGTAACTTCTGGTACATTCATATTACAAAGAACATTGTACAGATTTCACAGTTGTAATATTACATAGGGTGAGTATACAAATTTGCTCAAGAGAGGAGGGGAAAACCAATGGAAAGTTATTTGAAAAGTTCCTTTAAAAAGATTGTTAAATTTTAGATGATATCAAAGATAAATAAAAATATTTAGAATAGAGATTGGAAGACTCCATAGGGTGTTAGAAAGTAAGTAGATGGAAATGAAAATATAAGTAAATTTATGTTTTAACAGTTATTCTGAGAAATCGAAGGCCAGTAAATTGAAAGAAGGCTGAAGCTCTATTTATTGATGACTCTTTACAAAGTTTAAATGTTTAAATATAGGTATTTTAAATCATTTTTATTCCTGCATTTATTCTGCCATGTATCTCCTGCTCACTTTTTCACTCAAGTCTCTGTTTCTTAGCACTTTTATCAGCAAGAGATAAGAACAGAGAACCAATTAATTAAAGGAATTTTGTTTACAGATCTAGTAAAAGGTTTAGTAAGGATTAAACTACTGGCTTGTTCCTTGCCCTCCCCTGGGTTCAATAGATAATAGACCTAATTAGCCATTAGGAAGAAATGCTCTATTCAGAGTTATAAGTGCACAGAACGGAGCAGTTGAGGCTCTGGAGAACCCATGGCATTAAGAATCCGCTTTTTTACAGCCAAAAAATCCAAAAGGAAAATCATAGGCATTAAATGTACTTTCAACTACATAAAATGGCTTTAAAATTTCTGTATTCTGATCCATCAGCTCACTGACCAACAAAAATGAGGTTTAATTGCTCTTAAAGGATTCAAAACTTTCAGGGTATCTGTACCATCGTTACAGCACTTAAGTTTCCAATGGGCTTATATTCCAAATACAGATGGTCCTTAATTAAAACCAAACCTGCCTGGTTATAGCTGCAAACTCTTTAAGTCGGTGAAATCCCCTCCTTAAAATTTCTTCATTTCACAAATACAGGGCACAGACACACACAGATATTTTCTTTATTTTATGAAGGAGAACAAGGGATAATTTAATTTTTCTGTTACGAAGATTATAAATCAGTATATTACTGATCACAATGGCCTTAATATTCCCCTCAGCTTGAGTAAACTTTAGACAGATTTATTCTTGTCTATAGTACCACTAGCTCCCTTTTCTTAGAGATTTACTTTAGAAAACTTGTAATTACAAATTCTTTCTCTGCCCCCTTTGGAATGTACATAAATTCCCTTAAAAGTCTCTTGACAGTTTTATGACCCAGGGGATGTCTTCCTCAAGGACCGGGGAGCCATCCTTTTAAAACATAGTGCTCCTATCTCCCAGTCTCTATGTCTGTGTGTGTGGGGGGGAGGGTAGAAACCTAATTTTTAGTGGGTACATCTTGTACCTCCTGTCCTACGAATATGAGAAAATTTAATTTTCCTTTGGGTAAGGCCAACCAGCAAACACAGGTGGCCTAAGATTTCCCCCATCTCAGCTGGTAAGGCTCTCTAGCCCTTTGTTTCACTGGAGTTGAAGAGTAGTCTTTTTTCCCCACTGCAATAGTCTTAGACAAAGTCCTCCTTGACTGTTTAACTTCACTCAGTGAAATTTTTCTTTGACATTATTCAAAATACTTTTCTGTGGAGACCCATAATGTTTCATATGTTTTAGAGGGTTTCTGCATTCATATATGAAACATGTGAATATTTATGATATATACCAAATTAAATTTTGTGATTTGGGGTTAAAGAAAGTCAGTGGGCAAAAGGACTTTGAAGACTTCAATATCTCCAAACCTCGCTCCTGAATTATGTTTTATTATTTTTAGTTTACTTTTTTATTTCCCAAAGAGAATAACAAGAAAAGCAACAATTGAATGTAGTTGAAAAATAACAGACTCATCAAAATTTAAATTCTATAATTCAGTAATTGAATGACTAGCCTATAAACTATTATACCAAATGCCTTTTTGCTAGTTATCTTTAAACATGCCTTTACAGATTACACTCCATTTAAAGTTATTATAAACTAATGGGCACTTTTCCCTGTGCTGCACCATATATCCTTGTTGCTTATTTATTTTATACAAAGCAGTTTGTACCTCTTAATCCTATACCCCTATCTCGCCCGTCCCCACTTCCCTCTCCTCACTGGTCACTAGTTTGTTTTCTATATCTGTGAGTCTGCTTCTGTTTTGTTCTACACATTAATTTTGTTTTTTAGATTCCACATGTAAGTGATAAAATAAAGTATTCGTCTTTCTCTGTCTGACTTATTTCACTAAGCATAATACTCTCTAGGTCCATCTATGTTGTTGCATATAGCAGAATTTCATATTTTTATGGCTGAGTTATAGTCCGTTTTATACATATGCCATATCTTCTTTATCCATTCGTTGGTTGGTGGGCATTTGTGTTGCTTCCATATCTTGGTTATTGTAAATAATGCAGCTATGAACACTGGGATGTATGTATCTTTGCAAATAAATGTTGTTGTTTTCTTGGGATATAAGCCCAGGAGTGGAATTGCTGGATCTGATGGTAGTTCTATTTTTAATTTTTTTGAGGAACCTCCATGCTGTTTTCCATAGTGGTTGCACCAATTTACAATCTCACCAACAGTGTACAAAGGTTCCCTTTTCTCCACATCCTGGCCAACATATGTTATTTGGAGACACTTTGTTGATAGCCATTCTGACAGGTGTGAGGTGATATTTCATTGTGGTTTTGATCTGTGTTTCTCTGATGAATAATGATGTTGAGCATTTTTTCATATGCCTGTTTGCCATCTGTATATCTTCTTTGGAAAAATGTATATTCAGATCTTCTGCCCATTTTTTAAATCAGATTGTTTATTTTTTTGATATTGAGTTGTACAGGCTATTTATATATTTTGGATATTTACCCCGTATGTTGAGACATGTTCTCTCTATGTCAACTTTGATGAGATTTTTATCATAAATGGATGTTGAATTTTTTCAGATGTTTTTTCTGCATCTGTTGAGTTAATCATGTGATTTTTATCCTTCCTTTTGTTAATATGCTCTATCATATTGATTGACTTCAAATATTGAAACATTTTATCATCCCTGGAATAAATCCCACTTGATCATGGTATATGACCCTTTTTATATATTGTTGAATTAGATTTGCTAATATTTTGTTGAGGATTTTTGTGCTAACATATCAACTACTTTATACTAGAGTCAGGAGTTTTTTATACAAAGAAAACTATAGCAAGTAAAGGAGAATATTATATTGTGAACAACAAGAGTGCAGGATTCTGGGTTTTTTACAAGATGGAGAGTAGAAATCACTTATCCCTCATTTTCCATTCTTTTGCATGTTCCTCCTTACTTTTTCCCAACACTTTCCTTCTGCTGGTTAAAGAGCTGTGGAAGTACATCAGCAGAATGTGTGGTTTCAACGTTTATCGAGACTTGGGGATAAAGGACAAATAAATCATCTAAACGCCTTTGGCAACATTACTAGACATTTTCTTGCCTACTATTCACTGACTGTTGTTTTGTAAAGGGCAGAGTTAAGAGCATGATATGGAGTGAATGTTTCCAAGTTCAAACACTGATTCTTCTGCTCTTAGGTAAGATGGAGAAATTACAGTGCTAAACATTTAGGAGGGTTGAAAAGGGCAAACCATGTAACCCTGTAAAGCACTTAACACAGTGTCTCATCCTATTAAATGTTAGTTTTTGTTTTATTTATCAGTTATGATGTAACAAACTCTCACAAACTTAGGAGCTTAAAACCACCATTCCTATTGTTCAGGATTTTCTGTGTTAGGAATTTGGGAAGGTCTCAGTTGGGTGGGATGACCTCATTCCACATGGCACCAGATGGAGCAGATGAAGCCAGAGGATACCCTAAGTTTCCTTCTTCACTCACATGTCTGGCATCTTGACATCCTTTCTCCTTCTTTTCATGTGCCATCCCATCTTTGGCCCTTTCTCTGGAGCTTTTTCTCCTAGGCTGGTGATCTCAAGGTAGTCTCACTTCTAACATGGTTGTTAGCTTCCAAGAACCTTTCTATGGAAACTTTCAGGCCAGTTTAAAAGTTAAGCCTGCATCTGACCAGCAATCACAGGACTCAATCAGATTTGGCGGCATTCAGAAATAGGCTGAGTTTCTTGGTGAGGCTTGGCAAGGTCACACTGCAGAGGTGCCTGGGAGATCTTTTGTTACCACCACCTTTGGAAAATACACTCTTCAGTAGTTAGTCTATTTACGGTTATTACTACTTCAGTGATTTTTTCCACATTATGTAACCCAAATGAGATACTTTCATTTTTGACTAAGTTGTGTTGATCTTAGTTTATTAGTTCTTTCATTCATCTTTTAAATAAATATTTACTGAATAACTATCATGTGTGGGACGCTGCTCAAGGAACTGTGACTACAGAAGTAAACATTGCAGGTAAGCTCCTTGTTCATATGTTATCATAAAAATAATTCCCCAGGATATGATAGAAAATGACTGACATCACAGATGGGGGAAATGGAGAGCTTACTGTTTGCTGGAAATCATGGCACCCATTTTTGAAAAAGTGACATTTGAGCTAAGATCAGATTGACAAGAACCCCTATGAAAATATTGAAGAAGAATATTCCAGGTAGAAGGAATGGTAAGTATCAAAGCCCTGAGGTTTTGACTAAATCATCAGCCACAGAAACTTAAAACTCAAAGGGATTTTTAGGGCTGTGATGAGTGTTGGGAAGAGATTTACCTCTCTTAGTAACTCTTCTCTATCTGCAATTGTTCCTAATTGGGAGAATCTTCTCTGGCACTTATGGGAGAGGAAAGTAAGTACTGTTAATTCAGATGTGGAAAAAAAAAAAAAAAAAAGCAGTATATTTATTTGATCCAAAGGGTCCCACCTATGACACCAGGTTAGCAGCCCATTTCCTCTATAAATGTAAATACTGCCCAAACTCCATTAACTAAATCCAACACCTTTTCCTTCCACAGGGTCTGTGTAGGATAGTGGCTTGGACAGCTTTACCAACAGAGCTGTAGTTTCAGTTTCCTCCTTGCCAGAGTTCTCGGACATTTTCAGATGGGTAAGTATGGCCTTCAGTTTCCCTTGGGGATGGAGAAATCTCTACTCCACCTCCAATTTTCCTTCTCCTCAAAGTAACTGTGGTTGAGGGAGAGAGCTACAGGGATGGGGGCATGGGACATGGATGGAGAGAGTAACTCCATGCCATTAAGCAAGTCTTCACCTTTATTTTCTGCTGCAAGTGCCATGGCAATGTCATGTGACTCAACCAAATGAACTTCTAATATTTTCAGCCTACCCAATGTTCCATATCATCTCTGATGCCATCTTTTATTTCAGTCCCTTGACTCAACAGCCTTAGTTGCTTTGTTTTCCGGGTGGGACTATGGGGTTTGAGCCCTCTGTCTGACTCAGGCTTGGCTTGTACGGCAGAAAAAATGCTTTGAACAATCCACTTCAATCAGGGGCATCTGCTGCTTTTTGGCCTGGTTTAATGTAAGCACTAAGGGAATTTTCTAAGGGGGCAAGGTTGACTGAAAATATTTATGCAGTTTTTTTGAGTCAGTTTCTCCAATAGGTTACCAGCATCAGAATTAAATAACCAATCTAGGAAATAAGAGCTCAAATTCAAGTCAATGCTTTATGCTTGATTTACCACAAGAGTTTGTTTGTTTGTTTGTTTGTTTTTCCCATAGAGAGCGAAAACCCCTTATAGTAGCCCAGGAATCACTGCAAAAACCTAAAAAACAAGGAAACATTTCATTGTCATGTCCAGATGGATCTAATGTTGGCTTGATGGACTGCAGAAATGGCTGAGCTATAAAATTGTCCAGCTATTGACATTCTTCCTTAAGGAGCCTTGAGCATCTTGCCACCTCCTCTCTCAATTGTATCAGACATTTCCTAACGATTCTCCTAGTTTCTGCCTATAGCAATTGTTACCTGTTCTCCTTTTACATGCAGTGTAGATATACATCTCTGTTATCTGAGAAAGGTTAGAACCCTCTGTTAACTGAGGACAAATCTCAGTACTAGTTATTACAGTGGAGCAAACCAAGGTTGACTGCCAGCTTGATGAGGAAGTCCCCCTGCCCAGAAGAGAATGAGAAACAACCAGGGAAGCTATTTTTGAACCTATCCTAGGACTTAGCCTATAAACACCTACTCCTTATAAAGTAAAGAAAATGCGTTGCTCAGAAAACCATAAAGTTTGGTCATCATTTTCATTGCTAGTTAGATTGACTCCTCTCAAGTAATTCCAATTGGCTTATGAGGCCTTCATTTTTCCCTTCTAGAAAATCATGTATGTCACATCCCATCTTCATTACTAAAACTATCAAGAAATGTTCAGGATCTGAGATTTTAGCCCACTTGCAAGCTAAATTAGCATGTCACAATTATATGTATATGTACATATATACATACATATACATATTAAGATCATAAAAATGTGCAAGCTGAAACTGCACTAAACATACTTAATATTCAATGGGTAAAATTGTATTGTTCCTTGACCTTTAAAATTTTTTGTCAAAATACTAAAAACTCTCTTATTGTTGGTTATAAATGTACAGAGAAGGGAAAAAATAAAATCATTATTTTTTAGAAACATAGAGAATTAGTGTTTTATTTCTTTGTAAAAACTTATCAAATATTTGAAAAGTGTTTATTCTTGGTGATTGCAACCCAAAGGAGTTCAAAAAAGGAATTTTTAAAGGCTTATGCATCTCTGTAAAATATATCTTTTTAATTCAACATTTTATTTTATTTTTTACGTTAAAATTTCTAATGCGGGGGCTTCCCCGGTGGCGCAGTGGTTGAGAATCTGCCTGCCAATGCAGGGGACACGGGTTCGTGCCCTGGTCTGGGAGGATCCCACATGCCGCGGAGCAGCTGGGCCCGTGAGCCACAACTACTGGGCCTGCGCGTCTGGAGCCTGTGCTCCGCAACACGAGAGGCCGCGATAGTGAGAGGCCTGCGCACCGCGATGAAGAGTGGCCCCCGCTTGCCGCAACTAGAGAAAGCCCTCGCACAGAAATGAAGACCCAACACAGCCAAAAATAAATTAAGAAAAAAAAAAAAAATTTCTAATGGGTAAAAATAATTTCCTATTTTTCTTAGATAAGGTTCATGCCTTATGGATGACTATGAATGATCCTCATTTCTCTAGCTCACACTTCGACAGAGTTTCCTGAAGACCTACTGTTTTCATATGCCCCGCCCTTATGACCTCATTAAACCTTAATTATTTTCTTACAAATTCTATATCTAAATATAGATGCACTGAGTGTTAGGGCTTCGTATATGGATTTTGAAGAGACATGATTCAGTTCATAAAAGCCATCAATTTGCCAGTCTTGAATAACTAAATATGTCATCAAAAATCTAGTTAAAGTTGTACTGCTAAACAAAATCTAAATAAAAAAAGTTCTGATGTATCATATGTGGGTGTCTCCTTAAGTCAGATAACCTAGTAGAGTCAACAGTAGTCCCTGTTATTTTTTATATAATTACATTAAGAAAATGAGAATCCAGTTTGCTCTTATGACAACAATCAATTGAGGGGAGCCCTGTAATCAATCTGATGCCTCGCCTCAGGTTGGCTTTGCAACATTACATCCATCTTGTTAGGCGGACATCCGTAGAACCATTCCTGGTCCTCTGACGTTCAGCAGCATGTTAGTATGAGGACCTAGGCAGCCAAGCAAAAGGCTCTAGATATTACATTTGAAATAAGACACACACACTTCCTGTGCATAATGGGGTTGGGATAGAATGAAAAAATAAGCTCTTTTTTTTTTCTTGTCCCTCGTGCTAACAAGTCACACTTTTTCCCTCTTTTAACCACTTGGTGTTAAGGAGGGCTTAATTTGATCTAATAATATGAGTGTGTTTGGAAGAATAGAAATAAAGACTCTAAGTCACTTTAAGGTAGCCCAGCATATCATTTGCTACCATGAACCAAGGATGTGGACAGAGATAATAGAAATGGATCTTGGAGATAAGACTCTGAGTCTTGGCTCTAGTGCTCATTAGTTTTGGTATCTCAGTTTAACACCTTCAAAGGAGAATATCATGTATCAATTTTATGAAATTGTCTTGAGGATTAGATATAATTTCCATAATATAGTAGCTTGTACATGATCAAGACCATAATAAAGACAATATTCTGTATCAGAGTATCATTCTAGGATTGTGGTCTAGAATAGAAGTTTCTCCAGGGGTATGGTTTAAATATTTTTCATTATACTTTAGTCTTGTTATAATTTTAATACTTTAAATATAATCATCATGCAAAAGCAAATAAACCAACACATGCTTTATTGATTGTATTTTAGACAAAACTACTGCTCATATTTTTTTATATGTGATTTCAGACCTCATAAAAGGAGCTGAACCCAGATAGTAGTGTTCTGAGAAAGTGATTATAAAACAGCCCTATTGCAAAGTTTAATTTAAAAGGAATTCAAAAGTAATTGCATGACATAAAATAAAATGAGTCACTGCTAACTTTGAAAACACATTTCAGGATCTGGTGTCAGTTACCAACTTTGTCATTGGGGATGGTGTGGCAAGTGGGTGAGAACCAGGTCTAAAAATGTTTATATGATAATTTACTCTGGAGCTAATACTGAAGAATGTATACCCTAATCTATGAATTAATCCTTCTTTAGTGTTTATGGAGTTTTTGATTCTTTTCCCCTAAATCCTTGTCTATCATTGACATAACATGAAGAAATAGCAGTAATTGGCTGATGGGTTTAAGAGGTACATTACTAGTGAAAAGTTTGGGCTTCATTAAGGGCTTTTCCTGCACAGATTATAATACACTCATAGTCATTTTCAGGTTGGTTGGCAATTTGAAGTGCTTTGCTGAATCTGAAAATTGTTATATAATCAGTTACATGCCTTTGTGTATTTTTTGTTCCACTTCAGTAAGCCTAAAGCAATTGCTAGAAGCAGGCAACCCTGACAGAAATGTAAAAATGAGTTGAGTTTTCTTGGTTACTTAACAAGAATCACTTTCTTTTCTCTCTACCTAGTTATTCCACTCCCCAGTTGCCCAATATTTCATCTCCTGAAGCTTCAATCTTGAAGTCAATGTTTCGGAGGCTGACCAGGTCTAATCTTCATCATTCGCTTTTCTGTATGTTAACATAGTGTTTTAGAGCCTGAGCTTTGGACTGAGACAAAACTGGATTTAAATTCTGACACTAATGCTTACTAGTTGTGTGTCCTTGGGCAAGTCTCAGAGCCATAACTGGTGAACGTGATAAAATAATTTAAAGTCTCTGGAAATTGTCCTGAGGGTATAAAGAAAACAGGGAAATATTTATTCTAGAAAATGTAATAAATCATCGTAAGAACAGGAAGAGTTTGTGGCAACTTCCTTCCTCTCACCCACTGAGCTTGGTGTGACAGGAGCTCTACCAGAGGCAGGTAGAGAAAAATACAGGCCTACTCTTCCCTCAGCCCTAGTTGAAGGCTAGGGCATCTCCCCTGGTTCCATGTTGCAGAAGTTTTATTCTAGGAAAGAAAGGCTGAGAGACCTGGGGCTCTCTTCATCCACTCAGCCTCCACTCTTAGGGAAGAAATTCTATTCAGGTGAGGCAGGCCAAGGATGTGAGGACCCTCAATCACTCTCACCACAGCTCACTCAGAAGGCAGAGATTTTCAAGTCAAAAGAGGCAAGCTGAGAAGACCAGAGGCTACTGCTCTCACTCAGAGCCCTGTTTATAAAGCAGGTATCACACTGAGGGAGGCAAGCCACTGTCCACATCTACCACTACAAAGTAGTGGTTCAGAGAGTCTACCCAGAATCATGAAAACATATGTGCACATGAAAATTTGTACATAAATGTTCACAGCATCATTAATCATAATGGTCCAAAAGTATAAATAATCCAAATGTGCATCAACTGATGAATGAACAACAAAACAAAATGTGGTGTATCCATGCAATAGAATGTTATTCAGGCATAAAAATGAATGAGGTACTGAAACATGCTACAACATAGATGAACATTGAAAACGTTATGCTAATTATAAGAAGTCAGTCACAAAAAACACATATGGTAGCATTCCACTTATATGAAATGTCTAGATAAGCATAGAGACAGAAAGTAGATAAGTGGTTTCCAAGGACTGGTAGAGGGGAAATTTTCCTTTCAGGAGTGATGAAAATGTTCTAAACTTAGGTTGTAGTGATGAGTGCACATCATTGTGAATATATTACAAAAAACATGGAAGGGGTGAATTTTATGGAATGTGAATTATATCTCAATAAAAGTCCTAAGAAATGGTCACCCTCTCCCCCAATAATAAACTTGATTTTGATTTACTCTTTCAAAGCCTTTGATAAACCTTTGTCAATAAATCAGGTCAATCAAGTCAGTATACTTAAGTAACATCCCTGGTCACCACCAGAGATATAAAAAGTGCAGGAGATAACATCATTTTACTCAATATACTCCCAGTGAAAACAGGGGAAAAAAATCTCTATAAGTAAGAAGAAAAACATGCATCGAAGAAAGTGCATAACAATTTTGCTCCCAACTGATATTTACTGATGTGTTAAAAAATTCAACACCAAAGTTTATGTAAAAATGGATAGGATAATCTATAGACCTAAATATACAGAGGCATAGGAAAAAATTGAAGAAGATATATCAAGATATTAACTATTTTCATCTTTAATTGGTGGAATTACATGCAAGTATTTTATTTTTATTATTTTCTGTATTCATAATTCTATAATTACATATTTTTATAATCAGAGCAATATTACCCCTTTAAAAAGAGTCAAAGGAAAGATGTAAGTTTCCAAAGACTAACAAATAATTATTAAAAGTTTCCATAACTTATCCATATGCAAGAAATAATTCTAAGTGATATAAAGAATTTAAAGATACATAAAACTCAGGCTGGCCTTTCAGGAGCTTAACACTTAGTAAAGGAGATGAATTCTGTATATAAATCTAACACAAACTTTAAACCTACTATGTGATTGATTTTATATGTGTATTAGAAACCTTAAGTGCTGGGGGAAATTGTGGGGGAAGATCTTATCTGATAAGAAGGTTTTATGGAAAAGATGCTTTGCCTTGGGTATGCTACTGATAAATTGTGTTATGACAAAAGTCATTCTTAGTTAAGGGAATAATGTGAACAAATATTATGAAATTTAAAAAAAATAATAATTGAGGCCATAGAACAGGAAGTATAAGGCAGAACTGACGAGAGATAAGACCAGAAAATTATGTAGAGCATGGAACATGAAGATCAGAGAAGGATATTTTTTGAACTTATCATGGATCTATTTTGTTGGGTAGGAATTAAATCAGCAGAGAGTATGTGGGAGATCATTCCCAGGAGAAAGATGAAGGAAGAGAAGAGGATTTGCTGAATGTGTATGAGAATAGTGGCTGAAGTTGGTGAATATGTAGAATAATGGAAGAAAGCTTTATGCTTTGTACATCTAAGGAAGGGCTTGAATTTAATTTGTAGGTAGTGGAGTGCAATCAGAGTTTTCAAAGAAATGGAGTACTAGCATGACATAAGTAACACATAATATGCTTTTCTTATTCTATGTAGCACTAAACACACTCTTTTTTTGTGGCCTACTCATTGGTGTATCTCACCCTTTCTATTGTAAATTTTGGGGGGACACGAACCATAACTGTGTGGCATTCAATAAATATTTGTTTAATAAATGGAAAGATGAAAGAAATAGGGGAATGTGTAATACATGATATGGTTTTAAAAGTTTAAATATAAAATTAGTGTTAAAGAACAAGTAGTGAAGGACAATCGGAACTTCAGACACCATAATTATCTCAAGTTATTTGAGAAATGGCTTCTCTAGGTATTCAGATATTAGATAACTGGTTCATATGCTTTAGTTACATCAGAATTACCTTATCACAACCCAGACTGCTGCACCTCATTACCAAACTTTCTGATTCAGTAAGTCTTGGTGCCCAAGACTTCATTTCTAAGAAATTCCCAAATGATGTCAATAACGCTGAATGCCTTGAACATATCACTGAACTCTGAGTGGATGGTACATGGTTGTACTCAGTTAATGGTGACGCTATACGAGAGTGATTAAAGAGTTTGAGGGTCAAAAATGTTAATTAGAAGCAGGCCATTCTGTGTGATTGGTTGGGGGACATACTGGGCTTTCCCTGGTTGGTCCCCAGTTTAAAGTGGCATCAAAAATTAGGGAAGCTGTCAGTTTTTTTCAGGTTCTAGATATTTGGGGCCAATTATTGCAGGGGTTATTGTTTGGCTTTCTGGACTGGTTGCTAGAGATAGCAACATGACTTCCTACAAACCTGACTGATAGAAAACAGGCTGGCTTCCCGGGCTAGTAATTGTTACTGTAAAAAAAAAAATTGGCTTGGTTTCCTGGACTGGTTGCTGTAGATAGTGGGCCAGAGTTCTGTTTTTACATATGGTTTAGCCATTGTCCATTGGTATATTCTGTATCTCAATAAAATGATTGTTTTAAAAGTCTTCATGTTTTGGGACCTAAAGATGGTGGAGAGATAAGATGTGGAGATGACCTTCCTCCCCACAAGTACATCAAAAATACATCTACATGCAGAAAAACTCCTACAGAACACCTACTGAATGTTGGCAAAAGACCTCAGACTTCCCAAAAGGGAAGAAAATCCCCACATACCTGGATGTGTGGGTGACAGGGTCTTGGTGCTCCGGGCTGGTGTCAGGCCTGAGCCTATGAGGTGGGAGAGCCAAGTTCAGGACATTAGACCACCAGAGACCTCCCGGCCCCATGTAATATCAATCAGTGAGAGATCTTCCAGAGATCTCCATCTCAACGCTAAGACCCAGCTTCACCCAATGGCCAGCAAGCTCCAGTGCTGGATGTCCCATGTCAAACAACTAGCAAGTCAGAAACACAGCCCCATCCATTAGCAGAGCAGCTGCCTAAAATCATACTAAGTTCACAGATACCCCAAAACACATCATTGACGCAGCCCTGTCCACTAGAAAGACAAGATCCAGCCCCACCCACCAGAACACAGCCATCAGTCTCCTCTATCAGGAAGCCTATACAACCCACTGAACCAACTTCACCCACTGGGGGCAGACACCAAAAACAACGGGAACTATGAACCTGCAGTGTGCGAAAAGGAGACCCCAAACACAGTAAGTTAAGCAAAATGGGAAGACAGAGAAATATGCAGCAGATGAAGGAATAAGGTAAAAACCCAAAACACCAAACAAACGAAGAAGAAATAGGCAATCCACCTGAAAAAGAATTCAGAGTAATGATAGTAAAGATATCCAAAATCTTGAAACTGAATGGAGAAAATACAAGAAATGTTTAAAAAGGACGTAGAAAAACTAAAGAGCAAACAAATAATGATGAAAAACACAATAAGTGAAATTAAAAATTCTCTAGAAGGAATCAATAGCAGAATAACTGAGGCAGAAGAACGGATAAGTGACCGGGAAGATAAAACAGTGGAAATAACTACCACAAAGCAGAATAAAGAAAAAAGAAGGAAAAGAATTGAAGATAGTCTCAGAGACCTCTGGGACAATATTAAACACACCACCATTCGAATTACAGGGAACCCAGAAGAAGAAAACAGAAAGAAAGGGTCTGAGAAAATATTTGAAGAGATTATAGTTGAAATCTTCCCTAACATGGGAAAGGAAATATAGTCAATCAAGTCCAGAGAGTCCCGTACAGGATAAATCCAAGGAGAAACACACCAAGACACATATTAATCAAACTATCAAAAATTAAATACAAAGAAAATATATTAAAAGCAGCAAGGGAAAAGCAAAAAATAATATACAAGGGAGTCCCCATAAGGTTAACAGCTGATTTTTCAGCAGAAGCTCTGTAAGCCAGAAGGGAGTGGCAGGACATATTTACAGTGATGAAAGGGAAAAACCTACAACCAAGATTACTCTAGCCAGCAAGGATCTCATTCAGATTCGACAGAGAAATTAAAAACTTTACAGACAGGCAAAAGTTAAGAGATTCAAGCACCACCAAACCAGCTTTACAACAAACGCTACAGGGACATCTCTAGGCAAGAAACACAAGAGAAGGAAACGACCTACAAAAACAAACCCAAAACAATTAAGAAAATGGTAATGGGAACATACATATCGGTAATTACCTTAAATGTAAATGGATTAAATGCTCCAACCAAAAGACATAGAGTGGCTGAATGGATACAAAAACAAGACCCATATATATGCTGTCTACAAGAGACCCACTTCAGACCTGGGAACACATACAGACTGAAAGTGAGGGGATGGAAAAAGACATTCCATGCAAATGGGAATCAAAAGAAAGCTGGAGGAACAATTCTCATATCAGACAAAATAGACTTTAAAATAAAGACTATTACAAGAGACAAACAAGGACACTACATAATGATCAAGGGATCAATCCAAGAAGAAGATATAACAATTATAAATATTTATGCATCCAACATAGGAGCACCTCAATACATAAGGCAAATGCTAACAACCATAAAAGGGGAAATTGACAGTAACACAATAATAGTAGGGGACTTTAATACCCCACTTTCACCAATGGACAGATCATCCAAAATAAAAATAAATAAGGAAACCCAAGCTTTAAATTACACATTAAACAGGATTGACTTAATTGATATTTATAGGACATTCCATCCAAAAACAAAAGAATACAACTTCTTCTCA
The DNA here is from genome assembly GCF_028021215.1 of Eschrichtius robustus. Classification (NCBI taxonomy): domain Eukaryota; kingdom Metazoa; phylum Chordata; class Mammalia; order Artiodactyla; family Eschrichtiidae; genus Eschrichtius; species Eschrichtius robustus. The sequence continues at coordinate 46,555,371 of NC_090829.1, forward strand.
AGTGCTCATGAAACAGTCTCCAGGATAGATCATATCTTGGGTCACAAAGCAAGCCTTGGTAAATTTAAGAAAATTGAAATCATATCAAGTATCTATTCTGACCCCAACACTATGAGACTACATATCAATTACAGGAAAAAAACTGTAAAAAACACAAACACATGGAGGCTAAATAATATGGTACTAAATAACCAAGAGATCACTGAAGAAATCAAACAGGAAATCAAAAAATACCTAGAAACAAATGAGAATGAAAACAGGATGACCCAAAACCTATGGGTTGCAACAAAAGCAGTTTTAAGAGGGAAGATTATAGCAATAAAATCCTACCTCAAGAAACAAGAAAAATCTCAAATAAACAACCTAACCTTACACCTAAAGCAATTAGAGAAAGAAGAACAAAAAAACCCCAAAGTTAGCAGAAGGAAAGAAATCATAAAGATCAGATCAGAGATAAAGGAAAAAGAAATGAAGGGAACAATAACAAAGATCAATAAAACTAAAAGCTGGTTCTTTGAGAAGATAAACAAAATTGATAAAACATTAACCAGACTCATCAAGAAAAAAAGGGAGAAGACTCAAATCAACAGAATTAGAAATGAGAAAGGAGAAGTAACAACTGACACTGCAGAAATACAAAGAATCATAAGAGATTACTACAAGCAACTATATGCCAATAAAATGGACAACCTGGAAGAAATGCACAAATTCTTAGAAAAGCACAACCTTCTGAACCTGAGTCAGGAAGAGATAGAAAATATAAACAGACCAATCACAAGCACTGAAATTGAAACTGTGATTAAAAATCTTCCAACAAATGAAGTCCCGGACCAGATGGCTTCACAGGTGAATTATACCAAACATTTACAGAAGAGTTAACACTTATCCTTCTCAAACTCTTCCAAAATATAGCAGAGGGAGGAACACTCCCAGACTCGTTCTATGAGGCCACGATCACCCTGATACCAAAACCAGACAAAGATGTCACAAAGAAAGAAAACGACAGGCCAATATCACTGATGAACATAGATGCAAAAATCCTCAACAAAATACTAGCAAACAGAATCCAATGGCACATTAAAAGGATTATACACCATGATCAAGTGGGGTTTATTCCAGGAATGCAAGGATTCTTCAATATACGCAAATCAATCAAAGTGATACACCATATTAACAAATTGAAGGATAAAAAGCATATGATCATCTCAATAGATACAGAAAAAGCTTTCAACAAAATTCAACACCCATTTATGATAAAAACTCTCCACAAAGTAGGCATAGGGGGAACTTACCTCAACATGACTTCACTTTTATAATTAGCTTGAATTAATTTTTTGAAAGTATATCTACACCTAAATTTGCCTGCAAAATTATTTTGAGGTATTAATACCAGCTTTTCTATAGGACTTTTCTTTTTTGTTAAAGTTTTATGTTTAAATTTAATCTTTACTTTCTGAAAATATAATGAATCCCTAATATTTCATCATTTTGGAGCCAGACTGCCTAAGTTGGAATTTTGGTTTCAACTCTTGCCAATTGTTGACTTTGGCCAAGTTCTTAAATATCCCCATGCTGCAATTAATTTCCTTGTAAAACAGGCATAACAGTATCTACTTCATGATATTTTTTGAAGATTAAATTACTTAACGTATGCAAAGCACTTAGAAAAAATACCTCGTACAAAGTAAGTGCTAAAAAAATCTTGGCTATTTTTCTTAGTATTATCTATGGTGTTGAGAAAGAGGAATTCAATGAGTAATTATAACAAATGCCCTGAATTTCATTTTAGGTAATGAACTATGTCCTAATACTTCAAATACAAGTAATGCCAGGACTCGAAACAAATTCCATGCAATAATTTCAACAGAGTAATTTTAGCAATTTAGTGAGCTCTATTATGCTGTTTGTGTTGTTGTGTTAAGTACTGTTTGTGGTCCTTATTATTGAATTGAGCAGAAATAATACTTGGAGATACTCAGTGTTGCCATAATGAATGTAGGATTCAGATATTCATGAACTACCAGTTAGGGTTCAGTGAAAAAATCTGGATCAGCTCGGGATTAACAATTTCGAACATGAAACAAGTAAACAGAGGAATTCAGTATAGCAGCACAGAAGTACTGGATTGGAATTTAAATATCCAGTTTTAAATCTTGATTATGACAGATAACTGTGTAACATTGCTTAACTTTATCATCTTCAGTTTTTTGGTAAATGGAAGTAATAACATATTTTATAAGTATTTTGAAGATTCAATGAGTTAATTTCTGAAAAATTAATTTCCATAAGTGTTGTTGGTGTTTTTATGGAAAAGTGACAATTAGGTATTTTATTACTTAGAGGCAAGAACTATATCTCAGTGTGAAATTGTTTCATGGATAACCTTACAAAAGAAAGACTTTAATCCTTCTCTAAAACCAGCCAAAACCAACTTAAAGACTTAACAACTTTTCCAATGAAACTAGGATAATCACATAAGTCAAAACCAGATATTATGATATATCTATTATGATATATCACTGCCAAATACAGGACAGTTTGAATGACACCGAAAGATGATTATAAGAGCATCTGTGTTAGCTTTGCTGACTCCTCAACACAGAGATAAAGGAAATGGAAAAACCTTTCAACAATTACTTACTTTGAGTTGCAAGTTTCAAGTCTACTGTGGAGAAGTACAGGGCACCCAAATGGGACTAAACAGCAGGAGATGAGCTATTTTCATTTTCTATTACCCAACCTCATTTTGGGAAATGTCTTTGTGATCAGACAGGGTAAGGGAAATAAGACCTCTGACTTAGCAACAAATGACCACAGTCAGGGGATCAGATACTTAAAATGGCAAACACTAAAGCACCAAATGGAACCTCACTAACGTACCTCATAGAGAACTGAGACAGGAGAAATGTTGAAAACCAAGGAGAGATGCGTTCCCAAGGCAAAATTGTTGAGCAGGTGTTTTAAACAACATTTCTGAATTGCTAGCTGCTCCAGATCATTCCTTTTGCCCCTCCTCACAGAATGCTTAATCAAATTGCTGAACTACCTAGAAATGATCTCATTCAAAAGCTCCTGAGGCAGTATATTAGTGAGGGTTTTCCAGATAAACAGAACCAACCAACAGCATATAAATATATAGAGAGATTTATTTTAAGAAATTTGCTTTCACAGTTGACTTGAGGTTTCCAAAATCTGATGGGATAGGTGGGTGGGCTAGAGACTCAGGGAAGAGTTCTTGTTCAAAGACAGGCAGGTGGCAGAATTCCTTCTTGGTCAGGAGATGTTAGCCCTTGTTCTAGTTAGGCCTTCAGCTGATTGGATGTGGCCCACCTACATTATGGAGGACTTTGGCTTTATTCAAAGTACATTAATGTGAATGTTAATCTCATACCAAAAATACCTTCACAGAAACATTCAGAATAATGCTTGACTAAATATCTGGGCACTGTGGCTCCGCCAAGTTGATACAAAAAATTTATCATCACAGGCAGTAAAGAAGTAGTGTGGTTCTTAAGCCGAATTACTGAAACTTTAAAAGTAGTAACAAAATGTCAAAAGCAAAAGGAAAATTAAAATATTTTTCAATAGAAAAACTCAAACACACAATCTTCCATGTCTTCACAAAATTAATGTGAAATGGACTTTCTAAAAAAAAAGCAGGTCAGATTATATTACTCTTCAAACTTTCCATTGGCTCTCCAGTTCACTCAGAGGGGGGAAAAAAAAAAATCTTTGGAATGACTTACAAAGCCTGACATCACTTGATCTCATTAATTCTCTGACCTAATCCCCTTCTACTTTTCCCCTTGATCACACAGTTATAGACACACTGGCCTTCTGATGTTTCTTGATATTCCATCATGCCTTCTCCTTGGGGCCTTACACTGGAATTTCCTTCTGCCCTTTCCGAGGTGGTTGCATGACCAACTCCTTCACTATTTCCCAGTTTCTGCTCATTGTCGCCTTCTCAGGGAGACCAATGCTGTCATCCTATTCAATGCTGCACATTTCCCCCGCACTACTTTCACACATTCACCTTCCTTTCCCTGCTCTATGTCTTCTTTCTTCCATAGCAATTATCATATTCAAACGTTCTGTATTATGTACTTATTTATTATGTTTTTACCTTTATCTCCCCAGCCCTGCTAAAGCATAATTTAACTGGGCAGGGATCTTGGTGTGCTTTGTTTATTGATATATCTCAAGCACAAAAAATAGTACCATAGCAAGTAGACAATAGATTTGTTAAACAAGGAGGTAGATGGATGAATGAATGAAGCAATCATCTGAAGAAGAAAGATATATAAACTATAGGGTTTCTATTCTAAAAAAAGCAGGAGCCAAGAACATTGAAAATGAGCTATAAAAATTAGTAAATATATATAGATAAAGTAAATTTAAATATCATTTGTTCAATGCTATGCAAAGAAACTTGAATGATCTGATGATATATTATTTTTTAGAAACACATGCATTTCCAAACTCTATCTTAAAAGACATGAAATATTCACAGTCCATATGTCTGAAAATATTGAGAAATCTTAAGGCATGACATTCCTTAAGCACCAGGACAAGACGTTTTTGTCAGTGAATTATTTCAATGAATTATCATTCCAGGAATGAGATAAATTCTGGTACAATTTAAAATGCCACAGTGCACAATAGAAGAAAAGTTTCCCAAATTCATTTTTGATGCTACCCTAAGACTGCTTCACATGATAAAACTAGCAGTTTAAAAACTATTACCTAAATTCACTAATGAATTTAAATCCAAAAAAATTAAATGTTGGAAAATAAAATGAGGAAATATATAAATACATATTATAATATTAAAAATGGCATTGATTTCAAGAATATAAGAAAAATCAAGCTAGAAAATTCACTATTGTAATTTACCATTTTAAATATTGGAAAATGAAAGTTTAATGTAAATTTTGACAAAATTCAAGTAGAATCAGATAGATACTCTGTATATAGTAAAATACACATTATTTCTTCCATGTAACCAGCACTAACTTTAACGTGAGTTAAATAACCATTGTTATTTAACAAATTAACATTGCCTCAGAATACTTATACGAGTGGGAAAAAATTAGATTTATAAATATTGGATAGGAGGAAGACAAAAAATAAATTCTTGTATTTCAAGATTGATTACTTAGAAAACTTAAACGATGGTTCAACTTAACAATTCTTCTCTGGACTTTATTATGGTACAAAAGCAGTATGCATTCAGTAGAAACCGTTCTATGATATTGAATTTTGATCTTTTCTGAGGCCAGCGATATGTAGTACCATAATCTCTTGTGATGCTGGGCAGGGCAGCAAGCCACAGCTCCCAGTAAGCCATGTGACCACACAACCACATCACTATGAAGGTAAACAATCAATACACTTACAGCCATTCTGTACCCATACGACCATAACTGCTTTTTACTTTCAGTACAGTATTCAATAGGTTACATGAGATATTCTACACTTTATTATAAAATAAGCTTTGTGTTAGATAATTTTGGTCAACTGTAAGCTAACAGTAAGTGTTCTGAGTACGTTTAAGGTAGGCTAGGCTAAGTCACGATGGTCAGTAGGTTAGGTGTATTAAATGCTTTTTCAACTTATGATATTTTCAACTTATAACGGGTTTATCAGGACGTAACCCTATCAAAATTGAGGATGATCTATACTAGAAACAATTTAGCAAATTTACTAATTTTAAAACAAAAAAGGCAAAACAAATGCTTTATATAAGTTAAAAGTAACAAATATAATGGCTAATATTTCCTATTAACAGTAATCATAACAAAAAAACCTAGGTAAGTATTCAACAAAAATTACTTGGATCTCTAGAGCATAATATGAAAAATTGAAAGATTTAAATGGAACTTGTTACTTTTCTTTCATATGAAGACTTTCTATGGTATATTTCATATACAGGGAACATACATTTATACACAAATGACATTTCAATGGCAATCACAACTCCTTCCTTGCAGCCTACTTTTAACAAAATAATATAAAATTCCTGTAGAAAAAAATAATAGTGCAAATAATTATTTTGAAATATAAGTGACAATATTCAGAAAATTTCTGAAAAGTAGAGTAAGGAGGAAAAATTAATCCTTCTGTTTATTCAAACACAATGTAGCAATTAATGTAGGCTGAAACTAACACAATGAAGGTCTAAATATATTAATTAGATATAATTGGGAGAGCAAATGTATATGACAATTCCATAGATGCAAAAGAAGACATTTCAAATCATTTGGGAGAAAATTGAGTATTCATTGTGACAGTTAGCCAGCCATTTGTAGAAAAATAACATGTAACTTTACTTCACTACTTGTGTCAGAAATAATTCCAGATGGATCAAATATTTAAATGTCTAAATAGGACCAGAAAGTTATTAGAAGAAAAATCATGAGTTTTAAAACGATAAACTTGGAATGGAGACAGCATTTTAAAACATGGCAACTTATTCAGGAAAATGATAAATCTCACAAAAGATTCAAATTTTGATTACATTTTATTACACTTTACTAGATAGAAAATTAAAGTATAAAAAACAAAGAATTCTTAAAAACTAAATATGAAGAAAAACTCTATTGCCAAAAGAGAAATCACAGAAACACATGAACTTACAAACATCTAAGATGATGCTTTTTTTCACAATAAAAGAAATGTAAATTAAATGAGGAAAATGTTTCACATATGATGGCATATAATTTTATATATTGATGATAGTATTTGAGAGGAAAACACACTCATAAATTGTTTCTGGGACTATATGTTGATGAAATAGTTGCGGAGCACAATTTGGAACATATTGTAAATTATAAAAATCATGTATTCTTTGGCTCAGCAATCATCATTTGCATAAAAATATAGATTTCATATATATTATGTGTGTATATGTATACATTTTATGTAGTCTCAGTGTAGAGACATATATTCATAAACATTGCCTAGAATTATAAATAAGTTATTAAGAGTGATCATTTCTGTGCTAAACCCAGGATGCGGGAGTGGAGTGATGAGTATTCAGAGAAGAGCAAACAGTATGGGGAAATCTTCAGTCTTCACTGTGAATTCATCAACGCTTTTTAAAAATGTCTTTAGTTTTAATTGTATACCCTTTTTACTATTTTTTTTCACCATAAGCTTTGATTGCTCTTTAAGTTTTATTATCTTTGGTGTTTCTTAGGTTTACTTTAGTTCATGGTACATGGTAATTACTGATCATGAAGAATCTGCTCTAATTAATTAGTTGATCAGTTATTTTTGATGAGTTCAAAACCCCAAGCCAAGGCTAAAACCTTGACAATAAACACCACCTAGATACATAGTTCCAACACAAACTGTTTAAACTCCTTCCCCCACCAGAAATAACTACTATCCTAAATTCTATGTTTATCATTTTCTTGTTCTCCTCTTTATATAATCTTGTGTCCACATATTTATTTATAAAATATGCTTTTAGCATCATAAAAAAGGGCATCAAGTTATAAAAATATGGGGACTTAATTTTAAGCTTCCTATTACATTCCTAAAATTCATTCATGTTTGGAAACATTGCTACAGTTCAATTTTTGACTGCTGTTAAATATTCCATTGCATGAATATACTATAGTATATTAATCTATTCTCCTCATGGTCAGAGGTGGAGTCGTTTCTAAGTTTTATGAATTGCTTCTATAAATATTCTTGTACATGTGTTCTGCTGTTGATATATACTTAGGCATGGAATATTCAGGTACCGGAGAAAGTGTCTGTTTTCCAAAGCAGTTGTACAATTTACACTACCACCAGCAATGTACAGAGACCCTGTGACTGACATCTTCAACACGTAGCTATTTTCACACATTCTGGTTTTTTTCCCCAAATAATTAGGTGTAAACAGAACTTCATTATGGTCTTGAGTTTTCTGATTGTCATTGATGTTGAATATCTTTTCATATGTTTGTTGGTCATATGTGTTTCTCTTCCTTAAAATGCTTATTTATGTCTTTTTTTTTTTTTTTATAAATTTATTTATTTATTTATATTTATTTTTGGCTGTGTTGGGTCTTCGTTTCTGTGCGAGGGCTTTCTCTAGTTGCGGCAAGCGGGGGGCCACTCTTCGTCGCGGTGCGCGGGCCTCTCACAGTCACGGCCTCTCTCTTTGTGGAGCACAGGCTCCAGATGCGCAGGCTCAGTAGTTGTGGCTCACGGGCTTAGTCGCTCCGCGGCATGTGGGATCTTCCCAGACCAGGGCTCGAACCCGTGTTCCCTGCATTGGCAGGCAGATTCTCAACCACTGCGCCACCAGGGAAGCCCTATTTATGTCTCTTGCTCATTTTTGTATTGGGTAGTTTTTTCACTTCTTACCGATTTTTGTTATTTACACATTTTTGACATGACAATTTTAAATATGATTCCTTTAGTTTGTAATTTGCCATTTTCACTTTCTAAAAGTGACCTTTGATGAAAAAAGTTCTTAAATTTAATTTAGTGAAACACATCTTTTAAAGTCTATCGTTTTTGTGTCTTGTCCTAGACCTCTTTCCCTCCTCCAAAGTTTAACATATATTTACCTATATTTTATAGAAAAAGTTTTTAAGTTGCTTTTGTCATTTGTCCTTAATTTGTTTGGGTTAATTTTTGTGTATAGTGTGGGGAACAGATCCATTTTTCATCTTTTCCCACGTGCTTAATTAATTTCAAAGATCAATTTTGTTGAGTAGTTTCTACCTTTCCCATTTGATTGCTTTTCTAATTAAAAATGGAAGCAAAGGTAAATAACAAACACAACCCTAGGCTCTAGCTTTAAAGCTCATTTCCTTGAGATACACTTTGATCATTCCAAATGATACTATGTTCTTTTTCAGGAATCACCTTCTAATTAAATATTAGAATGGGAGAGGTTTACATGTCCATATGTGTCCTGTGTTAATTTCCAACATTTTCCCCCCCTCAAATTCTGCTATGAATGAACTTAGACAATTCAAGGTAAGGCACTTAAGTGTCAAGTTGTAAAGCAGTGTCCAGGAGGCTTAATTCTCAAATAGAAATATTGACATATAATAATACTGTAACTTTTACTGTATTTTTATTGCTTCTGGGCACTATTCAACCATTCATACATGCATTATCTCATTTCATACTCACAATAAGCCATAGAGAGGTTTGATTAGTCTCAGTTTTCCACATAAGGAGGATTAGAGAGGTTATATAATTTGCCTACATCATACACATCATGTTTAAAGTGATTTGAACCTAATTCTTTCTCATTCAAAAGCACGTGTTCTTTCCCATTATATGAAATTATCTTTCTACGACCCTAAACTATTTTTGTTGTTTATTCATCCTGTATTGTCTATCAGTGTTTCTAAGGTTTACCTCAGTAGCTGACTGAACAAGTTCATATTCAGTCCAGGCCCCCTCTTCATGGATGGGCCTTTTGTTAGGTGCCAGGATTTTTCTCTTCTCACATGCTGCTATAAATGAACCAAGACAGTAGAAGGTAGGACACTTGAGTGTGAAATTATGAAAGATTATCAAAGGTGTCCAAATATTAAATAAAAAATATCGTTTTCCAGTATTCAAACCAGATCTGAAATGTAATTTCTTTTTTTGAATGTTTATTTTAATAGAGACGCTGAAAAAAGTGTGTAAATCGAGTTATGAAGATCCATGTAGCAAATGTGTTGCACTATGTAAATTTCACCAAGAATATATAAGAGATGTACCTTCCTGACATGGAAGTTATTTTACTTTCAGAGAAGTTTTTTGAAAGTGCTCTTGATTTTTAAATAAAAACTTTCTTTAGGATTTTGTACAGCAGTAATTGAATAATAGCCAGAATATAATTTCAACATTAAAATATGACTACTAAAATGTAAAATAATATTCACCAGATGCCACCATATACCATTAGCCCATCGAGCCCAGTGTGACAGTGATCATTTCTCACTGTTAGGGCAGCACGGCCCAGCAATATCCTTGCTTGCAGATTCTGTCTTGGATGGTCCACCTGCTACTATTGACTCCAAATTCCCTGACAGTATAATCACTGTTCTCTGATAGAAGGTTGGCTGAGGCAATCATCATTTCCAAGGGAGTAGCCAGCTACTTACTGAGTTAGGTAAAGCTGCCAGACACGTTGTCAATCCTCTGTGCTGACGCAGAAGAAGACATATCAAGAATCCCCACTGAATTGTGTTTGGACCCTGCTTGGGTACACAATACCATTGGTATCCCAGATTTTTTCAGATATCAAAACGGGAAGACTTTCACTGGTCTCACACATACTAATATTTTTGTGAAAATGAAAAGTATTTCCATAAGAGCTTCTTCTCCCACATTTTCCCATCCTCACCCAGTGTGTTAAGATTATTTTTTGCTGTCCAATGTGTTCCTATATACATTTTTGTGTGTGTAAAGAACAGGGTAAGGGATGTATTTGTATAGGCCAATGGGGATTTTTTTTTTAATTGTGGAGTATATGATTGATTATGTCTGTGAGATAATGAAAAATACTTTTGTCATATTTGCCTTTAACCCTGAGCAGAGAATTACTAAGTGATACACAAGCAGATCACCTGTGTTTCAAAAGTATTCCTTCCTGCCCCCATGGAATAATAGCTACCCAACTTCATCCTGGTGATGAGGGTTAATTATTCCTGCCAGTATGGTAATACTTTCCATTGCCTCCTCATCTCTTGGTGAGAGGAGCCTAGAAGTTAGTAGGTGGTTTGCCATAGTTTTAAGCTGAATGAGACACTTAACTTCGTGTATGGTAGGAGTGATCCTTCTCTGGGAACCTGGATCTCCACATTAATAGTGCCTAAAATTGTGTGTAAGAGAAGCAAAATTCCCTATGTGGGTCACTGTTGGGCCCACTTGCACATTCACTCCTTGGTTTTTAATTCATGTACTCTAAGGGGCCAACAGCTCCTGGGTATTACAGTATGTGATACAGGCAATGGATTCCATGTACAGGTATATAATCCTTCTCTCCTACGTGGTAAAGTGGATTGGTTACCTTCTATAATGTAATATTATGTGGAACTGTGTCCTGATGAGTCAAACGCTTTATAGGAAAGGTAGAACCATAACCAGAATACGTATCAATTCAGGTCAAGATCGATCACTGCCATTCCAGGTTGGGAAAGGTCTAATGTAATCAACATCCCACCAATCCATTGCAATCCAGCAATGGTGGGACTTAATGCAACAACAGTAGCTGGTCCAACTTTGATGAGGGGAAGCCCACATTATTTGGTTCATTGCATAGTGTCCTTCGCATTGTGCCTACTCTATTCATGTGCCCATGTAACAGATCACTGGTCACAATGACTAGATGATGTCAGTTGGCTCAGCCATTCTGTATACTTGGGTGTTTGGTTCCAATAACTGTGTGAACGGTGTCTGCTGGGCAAAGCTATACAAAACAAAGTTCTTCACACTTTGTATCCACTCTCATAGGCCCACCTGCGTGATTATTCCAAAGACTTTTATGTCCCCTAGCTTCCAGTTTTTAAATTTCCTGGCCACTGACCAACTAGCCAGTTCATTTAACATTACTTCCCTTTGCACACAAAAAAGTAGGTAACCGGGTTTGCCACCTGAAGAACTGCCTTTAGGAGAATAATCCCTCATAACCACAGTCATGGTAAAGTGAAGCTGTTTAGAATTAGCTCGGTAAACGGCCATAGGTCAAATCGGCAAAGAACTGGGGAAATCATTGTACTTTACAATTGTCTGCATTCTGAGGGTCTCTTTCTCACTGGAACGCAGTCTTGATTTCAGTTAATGGGTTTACCTGTGAGAATTGGCTCAAAGAAAAATTGGACAATAGATCTTGATAGTACAGCCATAAAATCATTTTTCCTTGATGTCTTTTAGTTGTACAGATTAAGTAATACCCTTGTTGGCTATTTATCTATTTTACTCCTAGGAACATGGTGTCTAAAACCATCTTCATAGCTCTCTGCGAGTTAGCCAGGCCCCTCTGACTGCCACTTAAACTTTGCAACTCATTATAATTAAATGTTAAACACAGACACCTGGCTTCTATTATTTTTTATTTCTATATTCCCATTGCTTTCAGGGAGTCCAATTCTGTAATAGCATTTCCTATTCTGCACTACCATCAACGCTGGTCTACGTTGCTCATCTTAATAGTGCATTTCCTATCACTTGTGAAATAGAATGCCCTCCAGTCCCTCCTGTGGGACAGTTTTCTGCCTTACATAGTATACCCACTCTTGCATACCCAATATGTTGATCCTTTTAATCTCTTCTTCCACCATTTACTATGTCAGTTTTAACATTTCTTCTTCATTTAGTGTGGGCCATCACTATTCATATGCTTCCAAATGCCAAATGAGCAGCTTAATAGCATCCTGTCCTGGTGGACTTGTCAGTGTATTAGATTCTGCTGTCACAGGGGAATGCACCTATATTAAAAAATTCTCATTTATCCAATTTTGCATTACCTCCTGCTTGATCATAAACATTGAAGATACAATTCCATGTAATTCTCTACCACCTGATCCTGTGACATGTTGACTATAACTTTGACTATAGTTTGATTAAATTATAGATTCCTTTATCCTCAGCAGGCCAAGCACTTCACTGGCTGCATTTCCTTCCAATGACATCCCTTTCCAATTTACCATCAGTGAAATTTTAACAATTTGCTACCTCAACATTTGAGGGGTTATCAGTACTTCATCTGACACTAGTGAAATATTTCACTTTTTCATCCAGCTAAGAGGTAATCCAGTTTCAGAATCTCATTTTAGAATCTGCTCCCTATGGTCACTTTTCACAATAACTGCTTTAGGTCAAGTTTCCTAGAAAGTGACCCTGTGATGGACATTTCCACATAGGATGTTGTTTGAAAATAGCCCCTAGGAACACTTTCACTGGGTAGTCAGTTATGCCACAGGATAAAATATAACATGAGCGTGGCCAAAGTCAAAAGGTAGATAAATACAACCCAGGGAAGAGACCAGTGCGTGATTTGAGGTCACTGAGAACAGAGATGAAGTCTTCTTCATCTATTATTTTTAAAAAAGTGTGTATATTTTTTTTCTATAGAAATCTCGGAATTATCTTCTTATATTTATTTTTGGTTAATATTTGATACTAATGTATTGTATTTATAATTTAATTTTTATTACTTTTAAAAGACATATCAAAATATAAAAATGAAATCAGCATATAATAAAATGAGGGAAGAGAAAATATTTTGGAAACAAGTATAGAAAAATGTGTATCTACCTCTCAAATATTATATAAGGAAGTAATGTCATCTGAATCATGTTTTAATAGTGAATTCACAACACTCAGAACTAAATGTTTCCTATCAATTCAAAATAGAGACTTTATTAGGTTATACCTTAATTCTAGTGAGCATTTATTATTTTAAAATACTTTGAAGCTGGTTTAGATGCTCTCTTTAAAAATATATATATATATATATATATACATATATATATATATATATATATGTATATATATATATATATATATATATATATATATATCCAGTCAATATTTGTCTCCTGAGCTCTTGAACACACACACATTTTTTTTTTTTAAATTTCTAACTGGATTTCTCCTAAGTATCTCAAATATACCATATGCAAATTTGATATCATTGTTTCATCAACACCTGCTCCATCAACATACAGATTTCCTCTCTTATAACCTACTCTCTCTCTTTTGCAAATGGCACAATTCTCCTTTTTTACCAAAATAGTTATTTTATTAACCTAACCTTATTAACTTGACCCCACCTTTGACCTAATAGATCACTGATTTCTATTGTTTCTCTCTCTTAAATTCTCTCTTCTCTCCATTCTCATTACCTATGCTTCAAGCCTTCCTTAGCTTCTGTGTTAACTCCCACAGTTAATTTTTCACTGGTTTCCCAAGTTCCAGTCTTATCTATGTCCAATTAAACTTTCTCAATATCTCCATTATTGCTAAAAGCACCAGTTTTATATGCATATTACACAAATCTTGATTGGTAAAGTAATTTGCAAAACGGAGATACTTAGATGTGGATTTAAGTTTTGGAAAGAGTTAAATATCATTGGCTTGTGAATAGGAGTTAATTTTGTTTGAGGTAAAAAGTAAAACATAATTACATAATGATTTTGATTTCCTTGTGTTACTTGCAAAGGTCACTGATATAAATCTACCTTATTATCTCTGTGCCATAATTAACTGAACTATCTAATGACTGAAAAATCTAGTTTTTGCTAATAATATGAAATTAGTTGCTATTCATCCTACGCTGTCTCTATTTCTTCACCAATATTTTGCAATGCTATACTTACCTGTGATCAGTGCTAAGATGCCCAGAAGTGATGGGAAGGCTCCTAGGAGAGCCGTTTTGCCATTACAATGGCTTTATTATAAACACACTCTGAAATTTTAGACTTCACTTAGTTTCCCATCTCTAATCACATAAGTTTTTCAGAGAAATAAACATATTTTCTTTAACAAAAAAGCATGTGCCCTCTTCTGTCCTCTATATTTAACTTGAGAAGGATTACTTTGCAAAGAAACATCATAGGAAAATGTACGTGAACTTTAACATCAAAAGGACTAGATTCAAATTCCAGTTCAAATACTCACTGACTAAGATATGTTGGACAAATGGTAAAATGAGCTTCTTTTTTCTAAATCTCCAAATAAAAATGGCAATGAATTGTTTGCAATATTAGAGAGATTAAGGTAACTCATGAGAATCTGTTGGTAGAAAGCATTTTCTCTATAACTTGAACATAAACATCTTAGAGGCCTGGTGTCTAAGATTTGAAGTAGAACTTGAGAGTCTAATAACGAAATCCTGTTTTCATAATCTTTTATGTAAATCATTGTCACGTGACAATCCCTTTGATGGAGAGAGGCATGTATTGGTAATCATTTACTATCTGAGGACATTATGTTTAAGAGTTGTCAAGAAACTTCTGAAAGATCACACAACTCACAAACACCAGACCTAAATCTTTCATCTGAATTTCAGGTTTCAATCCTGTCTTTGCATCGTCAATGCCAGCAGGCACTAGCCAGTGCAGGATTTTCTCTGCCGCAGCCATTGCAGACGTCCTATTTCACAGTTGTTGACTAATTGAATCGCCAGTAAATTCTGTTAATTTAGAACTGAATCTGCTTCACAGTAATTTCTAACCCATAATCCTAGTTTGGCTGTCCAAAACCACACTATTTACTCATACTGAATGATATTTCAAGGGTATCATGTTCCTCATATCTTCTGCTTTCTAGATGTTACTTACTTCTGGAGAAACCCCTATTTGAATAAAAATCTGTGGAGGATTACAGGGCAAAATATTTCAAATCTTTCTATAACATATGTTGCCAGTGACAGCAGTGAGGCCAATGACAGCAGTGAGGATAACCTTGGGCAGGTTATCATTATGAACATTCACATAAATGTGATTTGCTATTTAGAATGTGAATATACTGTAAAAGAATAGGTTGGAAGCTTACTATCATAAAAATAGCCACAAAGTCAGTTTAAATTAGAGGGTAATTTTGAAAATACTATGCTTTTTAGCAGATGGAATCATCAGGCTCAAAATGTGTTAAAAGAAAGTTGGGTAAAAGCAGATATTTCTGTTACCAGTCTTCCCTGCAAAGGAGCTAAGAATGACTGTGGATGGTTTCTTCTCCTTTCAGTTCCTAGCATGTGAGCTTTTGCATTATACCTTGCATCACGACAGCTTAAAATCTGTTATAGACCATTCTGGTAACGAAAAACATATGATATTTATTACAAAAAATTAACCTCCTAGACTAGGACTCAAGATGGGAGAGTTCATTTTAAGTGGAGTTCATCAAACTTCATAAATTGTGGGCTTGTGTGATGCTTTACTGAAAATAAAATGCATCTGAGAATGGTAACAGTGCATAGCTCCATAGTTTAACTCAGTAAACCTAGTCAATATTGGTACCATTATTTTCATTATTTAAGCCAATTTATGTGCCTACTGGAATAGTGGTCATATAATTTATACACAGATAGTGGTTATATAATTTGTATACAGATGGTGGTTATATAATTTAATTAGTCTCAGGTCTACAAGTTTTGTAATTTTTAGCTATTAAGAAATTTTATATGTGTTTGTGAATATTTGTGTATGTGTGTTTACACACAAATAATTCATACAATTGTAATAATTAATACATCCTCATCTATACTACTCTAGTCTTCTGAAAATAGGAAGATAGTTGTTGCTAAACAGAGCACCTTATACATAGATAAGAAGGTTGAAAATTTTATTAATTTTTTAATATTCTACCAAGGATAGCATTTAGAGCCATTATGACATATGTACATCATGTTAGGAAATAGTTTATCAGAGCCTTTCAAATAAAAGTTCTAATTAAGAATAGACATGAGCTTATAGGAGACCAGACTTTTCTCTCCCCTAGAAAGGAGTAAGCACTGTTGGA